>NC_081181.1:114197382-114443229 GCF_029867415.1 Vicia villosa | reverse complement strand
TCAAGATGATTGTTATCCGAAACAGATTTCACCACAATGTCGTCTATGTATACTTGCATGAAAGTTTCTATAAAATCATGGAATATAGAATTCATTGCTCTTTGATAAGTTGCCCCAGCATTTTTTAGACCAAAAGGCATTACAACCCATTCATATGTGCCTATGGCCCCTGGGCAGCGAAAAGTTGTTTTAGACACATCTTCTTCTGCAATGAAGATTTGGTTATACCCAGAATATCCATCCAACATGCTTAGATACTCGAAGCCTGCGGCCGAATCCACTAACATTTCTGCCACAGGCATGAGATATTCATCTTTAGGCGTTGCTGCGTTAAGATCACGAAAATCTATACATACTCTTAATAAACCGTTCTTTTTAATAACCGGTACAATATTAGCAATCCATTCGACATACCTCGTGGTTCTGATGAACTTGCATCGTAGAAGTCTTTCGACCTCGGCTTTGATCTTCGAATGAATTTCTGGTGCGAACCTCCTAGGAGTTTGCTTGATGGGCTTTTTTCCTTCCTTTATGGGCAGCTTTAATTCGACCAAATCTCGCCCCAAACCAGGCATCTCGTCGTAGTCCCATGCAAAGCAATCTTTGTTCTCCTTCAACAACGCAATGACTTTTGCCTTCAGCGTTGGCGCCAGTTTTGCACTGATATATGTTACCCTCTTCTGATCTCCATCTCCGATTTACTTCTTCGAGTGGATCTTGGGCTAACATTTTGATATTTGCCCCCATTGGGTCTTTCTCGAATCCCAAAGGCTCTTCGTCGTAGATTGCATCTAGTCTTTGACTTATCTCTTCCCCTGAGATCTCTTTGGCTTGAACTGGATCTTCGAGGGATTGGGGGGTAGGATGTATTCCAGAATCCCCCGTTTCTGCTTCTCTTTGAACCGTACTTATTGTCATGTGTGATAACTCGGCTTCGAGAGCCGTGTTTCTTTTATTCTCGGCTATATAAGCCGAAATCTTTTCGAAAAAAGATGCTTCAGACATGATCAACGTCGTCGTCCCAGCCTGTTGGCCGTATTGTTGGTGAATGCTCCGTTGGTGGGATATCTTCTGGACCGTCCATTATCTCTCTATTCCATTGGAATCCATTAGGATGTAAAGACAAATAGTACAAAGCATTTCTGTTTGGAGTGTATATGTCTTCAGCAGCATGACAAGGTCCTATGTTCGCCAGATTCCTGTCGAAACTAGTTTTATTGACCTCATTGACTTCAGCCATGTAGAAACTTTGATCTCCTTCGATGTTCTCTACTATGCCATCTTCTCTCCAAATGGTTAGTCTTTGATGCATCGTCGAAGGCACAACCGCCACTCCATGAATCCACTCTCTTCCAAGCAAAAGATTGTAATTAGCTTTTGATGGTATCACCATGAAAATCGTTGGCCTAGTGACGGAACCCACAGTTAAATTCACTTGAATTACTCCTAAAGTTTGCCCTATCTTGCCTTCATAGTTGGACAGAACCATATTATGTGGTCTTATATCAGTATCGAACATACCAATTCTCTTCAGCATATATTGGGGCATTAGGTTCACTGCTGCTCCCCCATCTACTAACACTTTGTTAATGCCAACATTTTTAATCTTGGCTCTTATGTAAAGTGGTTTCAAATGATTCCTCATACCTTCATCAGGCCTTTCGAAGAAAGCGTTCTGCTCTTTGACTGCCCCATTGTTTAGCACATAGTAACACACAGATCTGTGTCTTGCCATCTCTTCCTCATCAACTTCCTCACAATCTTCGACTTCTGTTTCTTGGTTATACTCATGAGGGAGTACTGACACAACATTGCAATTGAGATTTATAGACGATACTCCGTCTGAGTCGAAGTCATTCGTCAGCCTATCGTCTTCCTTCCAAGGGCTGGAATGCATCTTTTCTTCTTCTTTCTCATTTTCAGAATCGAACAACTTACGCTCCACTGGAGGTTTACTTGTCCTTGCCCCCTGCATTGGGATCTGATTGCTACTTGATTCTCCAGTCTCCCTTGGTTTGTATTCCCTTTGGGCTTTCTTCATCCTCTGGTGCCTTCTCCATTGGGATCTGGACATAGGATTTTTGCCTTTGTAGCTTTCCAACCTGTACATCTCTCGATTGGAAGTCTGGAATTGCTTCCTATATGCCATTGCAGTTCTTCCTCCTTGGTCCCAACTTCGCCATTTGTTGGTTCTGGTACCAGCTTGCATCCATCTATCCCTGGGTATGTCTGCAGGAACTTTGAATGTGACCCTTCGAGCTCTAGGGTGTGGGCTGTCAGGCCTCCTTGATGGGGTCCGGTTGTCGAACCCATACAAGTTAGGACAAAGTCCCTGAGTCTCCCGACCCATATAAAGATACACCCTTTCGAATGATCCTGCTAGCAGTTCGTCATAGACTGCACCACATCTAGGGCACAGTGCAACTTCAGAGTTGTCGTTGTGACACCTGACCAAGAAACCAACCAAGCTTTCTTCAGACCTTGGGTAAACATTCAGCAGCAAGTTTCCTCCTCTCCAAGGTTGCTCCATTCTTTCTCGCAGGGCCCTCTCGAAATTGGCTTGAACCCTTCGATTTGTCATAACTGAACATCTTGGGCACATCAGCCTTTTTCCACCATTTTTCACATGGCAATCCCAAAGATAGCCCTTCATACTGTTTCCCCTTGGCGGGATTTCAATGTTTCCTTTCTCCCTTATCAGCCATTTTTCTAGTTCTTCTATTTCAGATAAAGGGCGTCTAACATTGACCATGTTAACACCTGCCGGAGGAACCTCATAAATTCGTATCTGCTGAAGCTTTACCATGAGGTCTTCAGTGGCCTCACTTATTTTTCCTTTCAGATCTTCAGTCATTTCAGCATCAAAGGATCCTTCAACATCAGTATTGAAGATCGAATTGGCATTTAGGCTTTCAGTAGCCTGCTTTCCATCTGCAATTATCTCCGATTCAGCAGCATCAACTTCAGATACTTCCACCATGTTGACGTCAAGTGGTTCACACAAGTTAGTGTCAACCACATTCAAAGGGTCTGCGTCAACCTGCATAAGGTTCTTGGCTTTGTCAGCGAATTTCAGACGTCCATCCTTGATAGCATTCTGAATTAGATCCCTGAAAAGAAAACACTATGAAGTTTTATGGCCTAAAAAACCGTGATATTTGCAAAACCCTCGCTTCTTCCGTTGTTCTAACGGAGGAATTTTTGAATTGGGAGGTACTATCATCTGGCCATCTTTTACTAATAAATCAAATATTTCGTCACATTTAGTGACATCAAATGTATAAGTCTTCTTAGGAAATCTATCGCTTTTATCATTCTCTACTGGATTCTTTCCATTAGAAGGGGTAAACAATTTGCAAGAATAGGGTGGCGCCTCTTTTAACTCAGCAAGATCTATTTCGACCTCTTCCATGTCGTATGAGTCTTCGAAAGGTTCACCATCACCGTCGTCTGCTTCGACGTATGCTACTCTTTCCTTCTTATAACTCTTACTTGCTCTGGCCTTTTCTGCTTTTAACCGTTCGACCTGTCGAACCCTGTCTGCCAACTGGGCCATATCTCTCAGGTATTGAGTATCCAGTTTCTTTCGAATTGAATAATCTAGGCCACCTGCAGCCATTTCAACTAATTCATGTTCTGGGACAGTCGTGAAGCATCTTGATTTCAACAAACGGAACCTGTTTAAGTAATCATCTATAGACTCTGTGAACTTCCTCCAGATGTTGGCCAATTCTTTCAAGCTTATCTTGGTTTGACCCATGTAAAATTGTTCATGGAATAATCTCTCCAAGTGTGCCCATGCATCTATGGAATTTGGGGGCAACGTAGTGAACCACACAAAAGCATTTTTTGTTAGCGAACTAGGGAAGTATTTAATCCTCAAGTCTTCGTTCCCTGCTAGATCCCCTGCTTCTGTCAGATATCTGGCTATGTGCTCCACGGTAGATTCATTGGTGTCCCCTGAAAACTTAGTAAATTTTGGTACTTTGGTACCCCTTGGCAATTCTGTTTGCATAATATATTCTGCTATTGGGGATGTATAGTTTGGGCGTCGAAGCCCAGTATTAAGACCATTGTTAGCCATTATTCTCTCTATCATGGCAGTGAGATTGTTTTCTGTTGCCAGATTGTCTCTCCTAACCCTATGCACCACTTCATCAGGATGTTCGTTTCTTCTTACCACCACTAAATTAGGTTGTGGCTGGGTAACTGCTTGTTGGCCAACATTAGTCGTTTGACTTCGAGCTTCTAAGTCTATCACTTGGTTTTGTTCGACTCGATTTTGTTCGACTGATGCTGGCCTAGGTGGCGGTACTGGGGGTCTAACTTGTTCTAGAATGGGTTGCCCCTCCTGATAAGTTGATTGGTTGTTCCTTCGTCTATTTTGTGGAACTCCTAGAAAATCTGCCATTCGATTCATTTGAGATGATATTTTTTGGAAGGTTTCCGCATTATCGTGGTTAGTCCTAGCAATGTTTGTTGCTAACGGATTCAAAATGGACCCCAATTCTTTAGCAAGATTTACTAACATATCATGGTTACTTGCATCCATTTCTTGTCGAAATGCTGCTTGACTATTTGTGGTAAAAGGGGGTACTTGGGCAGAGAAAGTTGTATTCTGCCCGCTTCGACCTATCGAACCAACATTAGGCAAAAACGCTGTTGGGTTAGTTGTAGTTTAAGTAGGCCCCGCTCCTCCTAATCCTGTCAAGTATGAAGGTGGCATTCCGTATTGGAAATGGGATCTCCACATCTCTGAGGCGGGTGGTGGTCTTGGGGTAAACATCTTATTTGTGGTATTAGTTGCGAAATGCGGTATCTCGCTTGTACTTGTTAATGAAGGGATAGCAGTCGAATTCGAAACTGGGAGCGTTCCTGTCGTCCCTGTAGTATTTTCAGGTATCGCCTGGGAATTACCTATAGGATCAGATTCCGTCGAAACCGGTATAGCCTGGGTTTCTGGAGCAGAAGCCGAAACATGTGAAGAACTTGCCGCTACTGTTCCTGACCCTTGTGGGGGATCCTGATCTCCCCCTGCACTGGCCATATTGACCATTTTATTTTTGTACCTTCGTTTAGGAATCGGTTGTGCATTGTTGGTTAATTTACCGTTCCTAAGGTTCATACAAGGTCTTGATATTTTCTAGACAAAACAAAGCAATCAATTAATAACAATCTGTTTGACACTGTCCCACTGGGCGTGCCAATTTGTTTACGGTGATTTCCGGTAAACAACCGCTAGTCTTCCAAATTATAATAAATATGATTTGGTTACTCGCAGGATCGACTAGATTGATCCTAGGACATAGTCAAAAAGGTTGTTATTCATGATAGTTCGAATCATGTCTATGGTTGGCTTGTCTCAAATAAGAAATGTTTTAATCAAAGAAATAAAGATTAACAATCACCTTGTTATACACGTAAATACAACATCAGCGAAAGATAAAATAAAGATAAAATATAAGACAAAACTGTAAAGTGCAAGAATCTTAAAGTACAGAAACTTAAAGGCTTCGAAACTAAATAGAATGAAAATAAAGAATGCAGGAATGTAAATGACAGGAAGTAAACGAAATGCGGTAATATCAAAAGATACTTGGATAAAGGAAAATACAAATGTATTTAAATTGATGGTGGTGTCATACGTACATTTCTCAGCGAAACTCGTTCTCTTAACACTTGATACTTGAGCAATATGTGAGTGATTTGTACAAAATGAACACCCGGAATCCTAACATTAAGACCCTTATTTATACTAGTTTCGACCCTAACGGTCCTACATTAATCTAATGCCACGTTACCCGCAGAAAATCTAGGGATGCCATCTGTCTTTGTGCGGTTACATAAACTACTTCGAAATTCAAATCATCCCGCCTGAATCCTCTTTCGACGCGTGGCAAAGTAATCCGAATCAATAATACCACGAAAATACGCTAAGCTTCAGTACTTTGCATATCTCGTAAAACGTTTAAGTCCCCAAAGATAATTCTTTTCGAACTTAGCTTTAATACGAACTATCTCCGTTCCAACTTAAACCAACATCCTCGAACATGGCCATCAGTAGCCATTTTTGATCTCAAAGATGGTCATCAGTAATCATCTTCCTTCGAATTTCAACCTTCGAAAGATATTCTTCCCAAACGAAATCTTCAGCTAACAGGTGCCTCAAGAAAATGGGGACTTTAATTTGGGAGGTATAATTAAAAAATTATATTACTGTAATAATAAAGTATATTTCATAATTTATACAAACTATTAACCAAAAATCGGAACGATATTAACTTTTTATATCAAAATATATATTAACCAAACTTTAAACCAATTAACTAAATTTTAATATTTCATTAACCAAAAGTAATTTTAAAGAAAATAAAAATATATATAAAAATTTTAAATAATAATAAAAATATTGTTCACATATTTGTGAACAAAATATTGATGTAGGTGTATGTAATTAGTATCGTGACATCATTTCTCTTTAATTAATCACAAGTGATATATAAAAAAACATTAACTTTTAATAAAAAACGGGTCACCATCGTTGCTTCAACGTGCAACAGTTTCCCACCGCGAAGTCAATGGCAAAATTTTAAAACAAGTGTGGTTGGTTGGTTCGTTGAAGAACTTGCAAAGAATGATTATTATATACTGTATTATAGTATGGTTGCAGAAAAATTATTATTATTACAGTAGAAACTCTTTAAATTAATACTCGGTAAATTAATAAACTCTCTAAAATAATAAATTTGTCCGGTTCCGACTTGGGCCAATGTAAAAAATTGAAAAACTCGATAAAATAATAAGATAATAATTTTTCGGGAGATCCCTTTATAATTTTCGGTCCCAAAAAAATCATAAATTAATAATTCATAGAAACTGAACAAATATATTACACTCTATTGAAATATAATTCAATAGTGGTATGTTTTACTTTAAAAGTTCAAGTCTATTTGGAGCTCATCTCTAACTTTTCTTATTGCATCCAATAACATATGAACACATTAGTTACTAATTTACATTGAGTCCCAAGGTTCGCTGCAACGCAATTCTAAGAGGCATAGACTAATTTTCCTTTTTATTTGGCATGTATAGTATAATTACTTAAAAACTCTTTAAATTAATAATTATTAATTTATCAATAAATTAATAACTCTCTACATTAATAAATTTCTCCGTCCTGACATTATTAATTTAAAGAGTTTCTACTGTATTATTATAAAAGAAAAAACTCGTTCACATCTCATCTTGAAACAATTGATCTCATTCAGATGGCCAGCAGCAGCACTCAAAGTAGCAGCAACACGTCTTCTTCGGTGGTGAAATCTCCAAGGAGAAATTCCTATGACGTGTTTGTGAGCTTTAGAGGTAAAGATACTCGACTTAATTTCACTGATCATCTTTTTGCAGCCCTCCGAAGAAAAGGTATTAAGGCATTTAGGGATCACACTAACCTCAAAAAAGGTGAATACATAGCACCCGAGCTCCTCCGAGCAATCCAAGACTCTCAGATTTTCATTCTGGTTTTGTCTAAGAACTATGCCTCCTCAACTTGGTGCTTGAGAGAATTACACCACATTCTTCTTCACTGCGGTCAACAATCTGAAAAACGCGTTTTTCCAGTATTCTATGACGTTGATCCTTCTGAGGTGAGACATCAAAAAGAAACTTATGGGGAAGCCTTAGCTAAACATGCAGAAAGATTCCAACAAGACTCCGAGAAGGTGCAAAAATGGAGGACAGCTCTCTCACAAGTCGCAGATCTCTCTGGCTGGGATGTACGTCATAAGTAAGTAACAACTCTATTATACAAATGGCTTTTTCTTTTAGTTATCGTATGTATGTCATGATTTGGTGTTGTTGGTTAACTATTTTAAACTTGCAGGCCACAACATGCAGAGATTGAAGACATTGTTGATCAAATTATAAATAAATTAGTTTCCAAATTTTCAAGTCTTCCAAAAGATTTAGTAGGGATTCACCCTCCTATGTGGGAATTAGAAAAGATGCTAGTTTTGGACTCGCTTCATGATGTCCGTGTTGTAGGAATTTATGGGATGGGTGGAATAGGGAAGACAACTCTTGCTAAAGCTGTGCACAACAAAATCTCTCCACAATTTGATGTGTGTTGCTTTATTGAAGATTTAAGCAAAAGTTATAAGCAAGATGGTCCGATCAGTGCACAAAAGGAAACTCTACTACAAATTGCAGGTGACGAACAACTTCAAACAAGCAATTCTCACAACACACCTTACTTGATACGACGTAGACTGCATCGTGTAAGGGCCCTTATAACTATTGATAATGTTGATCAAGTTAAGCAACTCGAGGAATTAGGCGTGGATCGTGAATGCTTAGGTCCAGGGAGTAGAATAATAATAACTTCTAGAGATAAGCATATATTTGAAGAGTATGGAGTGGATGCAGTTTACCAAGCTCCACTCTTGAATAAAAAAAATTCTCTTCAATTACTAAGTCGAAGAGCTTTTAAACTTGATCATATTGTGAGTAGTTATGATAAGCTAGCACATGAGATAATATATTATGCAGGTGGCTTGCCACTGGCAGTTAAAGTATTGGGTTCATTTTTGTGTGGTCGTAATATCTCTGAATGGAAAAGTGCATTGGCAAGATTGAGAGAAAGTCCAAACAAAGATATCATGGATGTGTTGCGATTAAGTTTTGATGGGCTGGAGGAACCAGAACAGGAAATATTTCTTCATATTGCTTGTTTTTTCCACTATGGAAGTGAGAAATATGTTACAAATGTTCTTAAATGTTGTGGACTTAAAGCTGATATTGGATTGAAACTTCTAATAGAGAAATCACTTATAATCCTTTCGGAAGAAAGTAGAATTCAAATGCATGCTTCGTTAGAAGATTTGGGCATAAAAATTGCTCAAGAAGAACCAAGAAAGTGGAGCAGGGTGTGGCTCGAGGAACAGTTTGACTATGTTAAGTTGGAGAAAATGGTAAATGAGTAGTTTGAAAATATATAACTTATATTCATTTTTAGAAATTTTATTTCGAAAGTTATTAAATTTTTTTTTCTTTTTTGCAATGTTTTAGGAAGAGAAGGTTAAAGCCATTTGCAATGAAAGAGGAAAAGATTTAATGATCAAGGCAGAAACATTGTCAAAAATGAGTCATTTAAGATTGCTCATACTGATTGGAGTTGATTTATTAGGAAACCT
Source organism: Vicia villosa (assembly GCF_029867415.1). Taxonomy (NCBI): domain Eukaryota; kingdom Viridiplantae; phylum Streptophyta; class Magnoliopsida; order Fabales; family Fabaceae; genus Vicia; species Vicia villosa. The sequence continues at coordinate 114,434,038 of NC_081181.1, read as the reverse complement.
CAGTTGCCTTTCTAACGAGTTAAGATACATGGAGTGGGTTGGATATCCTTGCAAGTATTTGCCATCAAGTTTTCAACCCAGTCAACTTGTTGAATTGATCTTGAGTTGCAACAACATAAAACAACTATGGAAAGACAAGAAGGTACTATATCTTCCCATTTAGCATCTTATTTTTTCCTGTTAAGAACATGAACAAATCAAAAGAAAGAATGTCCCCCCTTCTTTATGTTAAACTTTATGAGCAAAATGCGAGTTTATTATATCTCTTTTTTTGTTTGTTTGTAACAGTGTCTCCCACATTTGAGAAAATTGGATTTGAGCCACTCAATAAATCTAAGAAAGATGCCAGATTTTGAAGATATCCCAAATCTTGAGAAACTAAGTTTTGAAGGATGTGTAAAGTTGGTGCATATGGATCCATCTATTGGAGTTCTAAGAAAGCTTGTTTTCTTGACTTTGGAAGATTGCATAAATTTAGTAAGCATACCAGACAGCATATTTGGTCTCAGCTCTCTTAAATATGTAAATCTTTCCGGGTGTCGCAAATTATTTAAGAATCCAAGGATTTCGAATATAAGAGGAAACACATCACAGTCCCAATCAACAATGTTCTCTATCTTGAAATGGACAGTTTTTCATCATTCGTTATGCTCCCGCGCACCCAAAGATTTACGAGGTTATTTGTTGCCTTTCTTGGTTAACTTCTCTAACTTGCGTGATCTTGATATTAGTTTTTGTGGCCTAAGCCAACTCCCTGATGCAATTGGATGCTTACGTTGGCTTGAAGAATTAAATTTAGGGGGAAACAAATTTGTAAGGTTGCCTAGTCTGAAGGAGCTTCATAGACTTGTATTTTTAAACTTGGAGCACTGCAAGCTCTTGGAATCCTTGCCTGAACTTCCTTTTCGTGTTGCTATCGCTCGGGAGCATCGAGAGGACATACAGATAGTCAAAAAAGGATTGGTCATTTTCAATTGTCCTAACTTGAGTGAGAAGGAACTTGGCAGTACTATTAGTTATTCATGGATGCCACAGTTTATTCAGGCAAACGAAGTATTCACTAATGAAATTTATTTTGTAGTTCCAGGGAGTGAAATACCAAGTTGGTGCAACAATCAGAGTGAGGGTAATTTAATAAGATTAGATCTATCTCCTATTATGTCTGGCAATTACAGTAATATCAGTGGCATTGCGTGTTGTACAATATTTTCTGCTGCACCTCTTGACCCGACAAGATCCGCACGAAGAACTGGAATAGAAATAGGTATTTGTAATAGTAAGATTAACATTTGGCATGGTAAGAGGCTCATCCCAGTAATTCTTGAAGGAGATCTTATTGAGATAAATTCAGATCACATGTGCCTGATATATTTCCCTCTGAAATCATTCATTTATTTTCTGAAGTGCTTAGACGAAACTCTCAGCGATCTTGATCATTTTCAGCTTTATGTTAGTATTTGTAATTGTGCATATATTGGTTTTGGTGAAGTTTCGGATTTGAAGGTTCAGAAGTGTGGGTATCATTGGGTATATAAACAAGATCATGCATCGCAGGTGAAACTCCTTAGCTCAAAAGTGCAAGATTCGGCAATTGAAAACGATTATTGAAATGTTCCTATAATTTGTAAGAGAGTGTGTGTGTATGTATTAGAACTCACTAAGCTTTGATCAAATAAGTGTTTGAATAATCTCTTGTACTGATCTAAACCTGTTGTTGTATTTTGTTGTAGTTCGAACTGACAATCTAGCTAATACACATTTACAAACTAATGTATCAGAATTATGCGCAACATGTAAGGTTTGTGTAAGACCTGATAGATAGAAGCTCAGAAACAGTGTTAGGTGACAATAAGAGAACCAAGATTGAATACAAGATCACTATTAACCGCATTTTATATTTTTATAAGACAAACTCCATGAAATCTGCCTATAATAACAGAATTTGCGGTCCCTGCCTTGATAAATAAGTAATAAGGTCAATTAAACTTTCTGGTGGTGTGATATGTTGATGTATATCTACTATGATATTTGGTCTATGTGAAAATCTTCAAAGACAATACCATGTGATGTTATATCAACTCTTGTCTCCTTGTAGATTCTATGACCCCATCCTCCTAATCTTTCAAGTAGCCTATACAAATCATTCACATTCTAAAGTATTACAGTATCAAAAACTTTCTCTTGCTTACCAGTCTTCTTTAAAACTACTTCTTTTCAAGTTTCAACACATAAAACAATGGATTTTCGTTTCCCTCGTATGATCAGAAGGGCATCATTTTCTGCAAACCGAGCAGTTTCAAAAGTTGTGGATTTGCCAAAGGGATACCTTGCAGTGTATGTTGGAGAAGAAATTAAGCAGTTTGTGATCCCCATTTCATACTTGAACCAACCGTCGTTTCAAGTTTTGTTGAGTCAAGCAGAGAAAGAGTTCGGATATGATCATCCAATGGGTGGCCTAACCATTCCTTGAACCGAAGATGTCTTTCAACATATAACTTCTTGCTTGAATAGGCTATGACTCTGACACAAGAAGAAACTGATATTGGGAAAGGAATGACCATTAGATTGACAAATTTATCAAGTATATATATTTTGTTTAATGACAATGAAACATCGTTATAACGTGGAAATTTCCTATAAAAGTATCGAGAGTTGTTCGTACTCTAGCATAGATACTTCAGGTGGTGTGATATGTTGGTTTTCTTTAGAGAAGGTGTGACTTGTATCATCTATTAGCACATTATTTGATCTTTGAGAAAGACTTCTTAGACATTACCAGGTGGTGTGATAATGCATATTGTGAAATTAACTACATAGATAAAAAGAACCTTACGAAATGATACGACACAGGTAAGAAAGTAACAAAGGAACATTAGAAGAACTGGCAACAATATGTTTATAAGTCGGAGATGTAGGCAATGAGACAAACAAACAAAAAAGAGAGGTATACATCTGTTCTTGCAGGTTTTGGAGTTAGGAGTAATAAATTTAGGAAGTATTGGTGTCAAAGATTTTCCTGGTCCGCACCAAAATTTAATATGATAGGCTAACTAAGTCCAGTAGTGATTATCCAGAGTTTTTATTTTTCACAATGAACCTCAAACATCAGTTCTAATAAAATATAATTCCTATTCATACGAATGCTCAGAGTCTAAAGACAAACAAATATTAAAGGGTTCTGATAATCTGAAACAGAGAGAGTGTATTAGAAGTCATTGTGACTTGATGAAATAAGTGTTTGAACAATCTCATGTATCATTAACATTCTCTTTAAGGAAACATTTGATTTCCTAAGGAATGATATATGGAAGAAAGAAAACGAAAAATTTTCGTAATTGAAGAAAATGCTGTATGTTCAAATTAGCCTCAACTAATCTATCTAAATTCTATTAGCATGATTTGGAGCTCAATTCAAGCGAGAAGTAAGGTTTAAGAATTCATCCTCACTGCATGGAATTGTGATACCACCCATTGGATGATCATATCCAAATTCTTCTTCTGCTTCAATAAGTAGTTCTTGAAACAGTGCTTGGTTCAAGTATGATACTGGAATCACAAACCGCCTCATTTTATTTCCAACATAGACGGCAAGATAGCCTTTAGGAACTTCAAATCCCTTGCTAGATCCTTGAGTTGTGGAAAATGATGCCCTTCTAAGAATACTTGTGATGCGGAAAGTCATTGTAATTTTTATGGTTCCACGCAAAAATAATATTGATTATGTTAAAGGATTGGATGAGAAATATATATTGAGCTCTGATGATTTAGGATGCAAAAGACTTGTGTTGCTTGTGAAACCAAGGAGTAGTGTATATATAGTTGCTAAGGGCCTCTACAAAGCAATTAATCAATGAATGTATTTTGATATGTTGTGATAGGGCCTAGTTAGGGAGAAGGGATCACATGGTATTGTCTAATAGAGGTCATTTTCAAAGATTAGGAGGCTATAAGGAAGAAGATACACATACCTCACTTTCTGAGATAATGGCCAACATATAACCTACTTGAGATTAAGACATTGCATTGGTGAAAGAAACCTGATGTCTGTTGCTATAACTAATCCAATGGTAGACATGGTATAGACATCTCACTTCACATATTAGCTTGCTTTGATAATCCAGCTAATATACATCTATCAACTAATATATCGTAATTATGTGCAACTTCTGTAGGAATTGATTGATGGAAGCTCAGAAACAAATATCGAACAAAAGATCACAAACCAATATGAACCACATTTTATATTTTTGCAAGACAAACTTCATGAAATCTGCATGCAAGAACAGAATTTTGCGGCCCCTGCCTTGCTAAATAAGTTACAAGGTCAATTAAGCTTTATGATGGAGTATCTGTTATGACATTTGGTCTATGTGAAATTCTCCCAAGACAATACCATTTGATCTTATATCCGCTCTTGTCTCCTTGTATATTCTATGACCCCATCCTCCTAATCTTTCAAGTAGCCAATAGTTTCTCAATATTCATTTATCTATCTATAATGCTTAACCTATAATCTCCTCTTTCTCTTCCATAATACAAATTCAAAACCATAACTTATCGTCCTCTTCTATCAAACACATCGTTCTATATGAAAGAAACTTGCGCATTGCTGATTTGAATTTCTGTTGGATAAAGAATTTATATGCTGCTTACAATCATACATAAAAGTCCATTTAAGTAGAATTAAACAGCCAAAATCAACAAGAATATTCATTTTAAGTTTCCATCCGCTTCTTTCAGTTGTTTTGATTGATAATTTTTTTTTTTTTACTTCATAGCTGGTATGGATTATCTCCTCAATATTGTCCATACAATAACAAGCTCAGGGCCGGTCCTGGCGTTTAAGAGGCTCTGGGCAAAATAATAAAAATCAAGCCTTAATTAAAAAATTCAGCAATTAACGGCGAACTTTTATTTTCCTTTTTTGATTGTGTTTTTTTCTTTCGGAGAGAGTAAAAAGACAATGTATCAATTCAAAGGGAATGAGATAAATACATGAGATGTGAATTTTATATTGTCATCCATGAATTTTACACTATCAACCAATCACCACCATGTATCCAATTAAACAACTATTTTATTTAAAAAATAATTTAATAACATGGCTAATTGATAGTTTTTTATTGGATGACAGTGTAAAATTATTTTACACTATTAGTGCAAACCTTTTAACTCAATTTTTATATTTAAACTATAAATAACATTAAAAAATAAAAAATAATTTTAAGTATCTCAATAGAATTTGAATAATACAATTATGATTTTTATTTCTTCACTATTAATATCAAAGTGTTTTAATTAATAAACAACTAAATTTAAAAATTGTAAAATATGAGAATACTTATTATTTTAAAAATAAACATTAAAAATTTGTATTTTAAAAATAATAAAACTTTCAAAACATTAAGGGTCCGTTTGGTTGGGGGGTTTTGGAGGGGAGGAGAGGGGAGGGAATATTTTAAATCAATTGTGTTTGGTTCAATTTTTTATGAGGGGAGCGGAGGGGAGGTAATCTGAATCCCTCCGAGAGCAGTTTTTTGTTCCCTCCGAATTGGAGGGATTTGGAGGGGAGAGGAGTTATATTAAAATCTATTTTTGTTATATTGACAAAATTATCCTCATTTTTTTTATTATAATCATAAATTATCCTTAATAAATATTATATGCTAATTTGTCATTTTATTAAAAAATTTCATATTTTTTAACGGCAACTCCATTATTTAATTACTATGACTCAACTTTTTTTTCATGTGTCTTATTCTGTTTTTTTTTTATGTTTTATTTTATTTATTTTCAATTTTTTTGTTTTGTTTGTAATAACGTAATTATTTTATAAGTTGTTGTGTTGTATTACATATCGATTTATAATTGTAGTATATGAGTTATATATTATATATAATTTAATTTTATAAATATTTTATAAGATTAGATGGATCATCAAGAAGAGAAAATGATTCATTTGAAGATTGATAACATAATGATTTTATGGCATTTATCGATATTTTATTTACACTTTAATATATTTTTGAGTATTTGAAATATTAAATATTTTATTTGTGATTATCTATGTTGTTCATGAGTTGACAATTTTTTTTTGTGAAATATCATTTTGTTTTTATTTTATTTAGTAAGAGTGTTATAATATTTTAAGGGTAAAAAGGTAAAGTAGTTTTAAAACTCCTCCCCTCCCCTTGTGAACCAAACATATATTTGATTAAAATGTCTCCCTCCCCTCCCCTCCCGATCTTTTGAACCAAACATAAATTTAATTAAAATACATCCCTTCACCTCCCCTCCCCTCCCCTCTCCTTTATTAAAATTCCTCCCCTCCCCTCCCCTCCCCTCCGTTGAACCAAACGGACCCTACACAATAATATAAGCCTCAAGATTTTATTAGAATTGGATACTAACCTAGTTATATAAAATTATAGAATCTTATTAATACTATATCAAATTAAATTAACTCTAATAAAATTGTTCAAAATAATTTTAATAATTTAATTTATAATCCATTTATTTACGTTGACTTAATTAAAAATAATATTGATTTTTTAAAATTTTAATTTTTTTATAAAATAAAATTTAATAATATAGTTTTTAAACAATAATAATGTATTAGATAATATATAAATTTGTTATATGATAAATCTGTATGGTTTCATTTAGGGTTTATGGTTTACTTGTTGTCTTTATACATGCTTTTTTTTTTTTTCCAGTAAAGTAGTAACATTCAAGTAAAATAAAATTATGATTTTTTCAGTAAAGTAACATTATGAAATGTAAAAATGACGAATGTAGGAGTCGATCACACAAAAATGAACTTCTGGATCATAACCTTTACCGCTTGGCTATGATTACTACATGTCAATATTATAGCATGATCATTATATATAAAATAATTCACTATAATTTTTTAACCCAATTTTCGATTTTGAGGTCCCCGATTATTTGAGGCCCTGGGTCGTGGGCCTAGTTGCCCTGGCCCAAAGGCCGGCCCTGAACAAGCTCACTCATTTGTTTCTCTTTGATTTTTGTTCCTTGATTTAGATAGCCCGATATATTAATATCTTGTTAGAGCCAAAGCTATAATATATATATATATATATATATATATATATATATATATATATATATATATATATATATATATATATATATATATATATATATATATATATATATATATATATATATAGGGGACGACTCAAGTGAGAACACTTGGTTATTATGAGAAATGAGAACAATGAATCACGACCATTAAATTTTGATTTTGTTGATTTTAATAAACTAGATTGATTTCTCTTTCTATGATCCTTAATATTTATTTTAAATCAACATAGAAAGAGAAACCAATCCAGTCCATTAAAATCAACAAAATCAAAATTTAATGGTCGTGATTCATTGTTCTTATTTCTCATAATAACCAAGTGTTCTCACTTGAGTCGTCCTCATATATATATATATATATATATATATATATATATATATATATATATATATATATATATATATATATATATATATATATATATATATATATATATATATATATATATATATATATATATATATATATATATATATATATATATATATATATATATATAGAGGAGGGTTATATTTACTCCAAGAGTAAGTTATTACAACTTACTCCACATCTTGACCATTTATTATTTTCAATCTAATGGTTAAAAATAATAAGTAATTAAATGTGGAGAGAGAAAACTATTCCTTATTATTTTTAATCATTAGATTGAAAAGAATTAATGGTCAAGATGTGGAGTAAATTAAAATAACTTACTCTTGGAGTAAATATAACTCTCCTCATATATATATATATATATATATATATATATATATATATATATATATATATATATATATATATATATATATATATATATATATATATATATATATATATATATATATATATATATATATATATATATATATATATATATATATATATATATATATATATATATATATATATATATGAGGAGGGTTATATTTACTCCAAGAGTAAGTGTTCAACAATAAATATAACCATTAGATTAATGAAAATCAATGGTTAAGATTTGGAGGGTTATATATATAGAAAAATATTTCCAAAAATAATTAGATTAAATGATCAATTAAAACCGTTAGATTAATGAAAATCAATGGTTAAGATTTGGAGTAAGTGTTCAACACTTACTCTTGGAGTAAATATAACCATCCTACTGGGCCGGCCCGAGTAATCTAGAGGCCCTGTTCGAATATATAATATTAGACTTTATAAAAAATAATATTTAATTAAATTATAAACAATATCAATAATAAATACCATTAATTATGCTTTCTTAATTTATATTTTAATTTTTATTAAAAATTCATAATTTTTTATTTAAATAAATTTTAATTTTAACATATAAATAAAAAATATATTATTTTAGTGTGTGTATATATATATACACACAATCACTCGTCGGTGTCGCCACTGGCTCCGGGTCCGTGGGCGTGGAGGCGACTTGTAGACGACACTTTAGCACTTAGGCACGAGCTGCATTCGAGTTTTTGCCGGTCTTGCCCAAACTCGATAAGGCTGAATTATCCTGGGTATTCCTGCATTGAGACTCTAAGACATTCGAGAGTGCTTGAAATACTATAAGGAAAGTGTTCCGTACACGATTCAAGCCTGGATCCGTTTAACTTTGAAGTGTTTTTTAACAATCTTATAGTATCTCAAATCATGGCCATCGACGCTTCTATTTCAAGCATCAAACTGATGAACCAGGACCTTGTGAAATTAGATCGTTTTGATGGAATAAACTATACCCGCTGGCAAGACAAAATGACTTTTCTCCTGACTACTATGAAAATTCAATATGTCTTGGATCCTGATTTGGAGGAAATACCAGAACCAACTGCGGATGACACTGATGAAATTAAAAAGGAGAGAAAGAAACGTAAGGAAGATGAATTTCTATGCCGTGGACATATTCTGAACACATTATCCGATCGTCTCTATGATCTCTACACTAATACTCCTTCTGCAAAGGAAATCTGGAAAGCACTTGAATTCAAATTCATAGCCGAAGAAGAAGGTACGGAAAAGTTCTTAATATCTAAATACTTTGATTTTAAAATGTTGGATTCCAAGCCTATTCTTGCACAAGTACACGAGTTACAGGTTCTCGTGAATAAAATAAAAACCGTGAAAATTGTTGTCCCTGAAGCTTTCCAAGTCGGTGCAATCATAGCAAAATTGCCACCTTCATGGAAAGGATACAGAAAGAAATTGTTACATAGTTCTGAGGATTTCTCATTGGAGAAATTTCATAAACATCTTCGAATCGAGGAGGAAACGAAGGATCGAGAGAAAACAGAGTCTGTTGGATTTGCTAAGGCAAATGCTCTTGCTGCAAAGGGAAAGAAAAAATATGATAGCATGAAGAACCATCTTGGTCCAAAGAAAGATCATAACAGGTTCAAAAACTCTGGCGGACAAAAAGGCACTAAAAATGGATGTTATGCATGTGGCAAACCCGGACATTATGCTCGAGATTGCAGGCACAACAAGCCCAAAAATGAGGTTAATGTTGTTCATGTCAATGACGACATAATCGCTACTGTAAGCGAAATTATGGCCATCAAAGGAAAGGTTCAAGGATGGTGGTATGACACATGTGCAACTGTACATGTATCTTATGATAAAGCGGCATTCAAACCTACACTGAAGTCAATGATGGACAGGAAGTGCAAATGGGCAATGAAGTGTGTAACACCCAGAAATTTGATTATTCGCTTAATCTAGACGTTCAGAGTGTTTAGCGAAGTTTTCGTATTTTGAGACAATTTAGTCGGTATTAGTTCGGGATAGAGGATCGATATTTAATCAAGAGTTTTGATATTTTCAGTATTAGAAATATTATTGGAATAATATTTGAAGTTTTGGGAATTTTCTGAGTAATTAAGATTAGACCGGAAATATGATATATTGGTCGAATTTGGATTGTCGGTGTTATTTAAGGGCACGTTTGGAATTATTAAATTGAAGTCGGGAAATAATATTAAGAATAATATTATTTGTAAGTCGGAATTATTATATCGGTGGAATATTATTAAGTGAGGTATTGGTTATTTGGAATTATTTATCTTATTGGGCCTAATTAATTTATGAAGAATAATAAAAAGGAAGTGAAAGACTAAGCCCAACTAGAATGATAAAATTAGGGTTTTAGAGATATGAAGTGTAGTGTTGTCATTTGGAGAAAACAAGAATAGAAGAGAAAGAGGCAAGTTTTGGAGAAGATGAACAAAGCTTGAAGATTTTCATCTATGGTGCCCAATCGGAAGTGTGAATCGGAGACCCATTGAGTTACTTCAATTGATAAGGTAAGGGTGAGGTTCTCTTCGTATAATGAGGCTTATGAACAATTGTATGTTGGAGATTAGGGTATAGATTGGTTATTGTGTTGTGTTGAATTTGTTTGCTATCATGGTTAAAATTGCAACTTATGTTCATAAGTAATGCTGCTGTTGATTAAAATTGAATTTCTAATGAATAAACACCCAATAAACCGTGGCAGCCGAAAGCTAGCACTGGCGAGAGGCATATTGTGTGTGAAGAGGTGCCGATAGGCAACCCCACTTCAGCCATACATCTTCTCCATTTAGTTTCTTTCATGATAGGTGATGTTAAATTGTTTTTTTTTCTTGTTTTGTTTCTCATAGCTCTGTTGGTCTGTGTTACTAAGAATATATATATACACATAGAATGGTATGGATGCCAATGGAAATGATATAATTAGAAAATTAATTATAATAGTCACTCTAACAGCATGATTGGATGAATCTTAGTAGCATATATAATTGAAAATAGGAGAAACTTTATAAAGTGGAACATAATGAAATGCAAAATAGCCTCGTTTGATCGAAATAGCCGAATTAAGCGGTATAATTAGTTTCCGGAATTTGATGAAAATTTACGTGGTAGCTAAGTTTAATTAGTACATTAACGTGGTGGTGTTATTTTGTCTAAATTGTGATGTTAATCGGTCGATTAAATTAATGGTTGAATTAATCTCAATTAGTTTATTTAATTGAAAAACACTTAGATTAATTATTCGGTTTGTCGATAAATAACGGTATCTTGAGAATTTAAGCGAACGAATCGAATAACCGGTAAAGAATAAAATTGTATCCGAACTAACCGGTTGAGCTATGTTTTGTGACTTGGGAGTATAACCCGAAAATTCGTAAAGTCGTGAATATTAAGGATTTAACCGAAAATTAGATAACTGGTAGTGACGTAGGATATATTTGATTAATTTGAGAATATTAGGTGAATGATTTTGGTTTGTTGATAGTGGATTAGTGAGTTGATTAAACGACTAATTTATAGAGAATTATGAGACTAATGTGAATTGACTCAATGTGTTGATTTGTTGTGATATACCGAAACATGATGATGTTGTGATTATTTTGTTAATGTTTGAAATTATATGTTTGTCGTGATGTGTCGAAACATGACGATGTTTGTGATGATTGGTAATACGTGATGTTGTATATATATTCGTGACGATAATTTTGTGACTAAGTGAAGGTGAAATATTATGGTAACGTGAATTACCTCGTATAATGGTAATTGATTGTGATATAGGCTTATGCCTCGTGACGATATGTATAACATCCCGATTTTTTATTAATATTTTTATTAATTATATTAGTAATTATATTAGTAATTATATTATTTAGTGTTTTTAATAATTATTTCTTAATTTAGTCATTTGTAATGTTTATTGAAATTTTCGCTTTTTGGGACGATTTAGTCGGTATTAGTTCGGGATAGCGGATCGATATTTAATCGAAAATTTTAATATTTTTAGTATTAGAAATATTAATGAGTTAATATTTAGCGTTTTGGGAATTTTTCGAGTAACTAAGATTTGACCGAAAATATGAGACATTGAGTTATTAGAGGATTTTATCAGTATTTATTTCACTATTTTATTTGACTTGTTTGGTGTGTTAATTAATTAATTGATTGTTAGATAGTATAATAATTGACTATATTAATTAATTTAGTGTGTTAATTGATGTATATTAATTAACTTGATGTGTATATTTGTGTCTATTTAATTATTGGTGTTATTTGATTTAGTCACTAAATAGAAATAATAAATAGAATATATTATATTGGGCTTATTTATTGATGTTAGGAGTAGATAGGGGGTGTTATATTTAGGCCCATATAACATATGATGGTAAGAGTTAGAATGAGGTAGTGCCACATTTTCTTTCTTTTTCCTTTTCATTTTCGGATAGAGAGAGACAGAGAAAGAAAAGAAGAAAAGAAAAGGGAAAAGAGAAAGAGGAAGAACAAAGAGGAGCTAGGGTTTGGAGGAGACATTGAAGAGGTAAGGGGGAGAATCCTTATTATTATGGGTTAGTATGATTGGGTCAATGGGTAGATTAACATGATTTAGAGATTTTGTTTTTCAATTTTTATGTTTTTGACATGTTAGGTTTTGGTGAGAATCCATGAAATTGATGTTAGAATTTTGTTTTGTTAATTTTAGCGATGTTAATTTCGTGTGACTAGAATATATATAATTTCTCTGTTTGAATCCTGTTAATACACTGTTGTTGTATAATAACTGAATCATAATATTTTTGTTTGGTAAAGGTTGACGCAGAGTCATAATATTTTTGTTTGGTAAAGGTTGACGCAGAGTAATGGCATCTTGTTTTAGTATGTTATATACATATCAAGAGATGATTAATTCTATGTTAATGCATTCAGAATTGCCATTTAATTTGTGGGGTGATGCATTATAATCCGCATGTCACATAATGAACATGATTCCTTTAAAAACAACTGGAATTTCTCCATATGAAAAATGGAAAGGAAGATCACCAAATATTTGTTATTATAGAGTGTGGGGGTGTGTAGCATATTACAAAAATATGGATCCTAAAAGAACAAAATTAGGTCCTCGAGGGATCAAATGTGCCTTCATAGGATATGCACCAAATAGCAAAGCATGTAGACTTTTAAATTTAGAGTCTAATGTAATTGTCGAATCCTAATATGTGGAATTCTTTGAAAATCTTATCACAAAAGATAAGGAACCAGAGAATCCCACGATCAAAGAATCTCGTGACAATGATTCGACACGGATTGTTGAAACACAAGCCGAACCAAGAAGAAGCAAAAGGGCACGGAAAATAAAGGGTCTAGGAACAGATGAAATCGATTCTCAACTTATTTCCGTTTATCTAGTTGAAGGAAATAGCAAGAATGATATTCATAAAATTCCTATTATTCTTCAAATTGAAGATGATCCTAAAACGTATAAAGATGCATTGACTTCTAGAGACGCTTCTTTTTGGAAGGATGCTATCGAAGATGAATGGATTCAATTATGTCAAACCATACTTGGGAACTAGTTGATCTTCCGAAGGGATCAAGACCCATTGCATGCAAATGGGTGTTTAGGAAGAAGTATCACAACAATGGTACATTAAACACCTACAAGGCTAGACTAGTTGCAAAAGGATTTAGAAAAAGGAAGGTATTGATTATTTTGATACATATGCACCAGTAGCAAAAACTACGACGATTAGAATATTGTTTGCACTAGCTTCTTTGAACAACCTTATTGTACATCAAATGGACGTTAAAACATCATTCCTAAATGGCGATCTCGATGAGGAAATCTATATGGAGCAACCAGAAGGCTACATACTTCATGGAAATGAACAAAAGGTATGCAAACTTGTCAAATCTTTATACGGTTTAAAACAGGCACCAAAACAATGGCATAAAAATTTTGACACTACCATACTTTCAAATGGGTTCATTCCAAACTCTTGTGACAAATGCTTGTACACAGGTGTGTGGAAATAATATTTCTATGTCTATATGTTGATGACATGTTGATTATTAGCAATGAAATGAATGGAATCTTAGAAACAAAAGGATTTCTAACTTCCACATTCAAGATGAAAGATCTTGGATTAGTTGACAGGGATCAAATTAAAACGAAATAGTGGGGGTTATGAACTTAATAAAACACATTATATTGAAAAAATGTTGGAAAAGTTCAAACACCTTAACTTTAAGGAAGTAAACACTTCGTTCGATCCTAGTGTCAAACTTCAAAAGAACAATGGTAGATCCATGGCACAATTGGAATATGCAAGTGCAATTGGATGTCTAATGTACTTAATGTACTAGACCAGACATAGCATTTGCAGTTAGTAAGATGAGTAGATTTACTAGCAATCCAAATGATGAACATTGGAAGGCCATAACAAGGATTTTTGGATATTTGTTAAAGACTAAAAATCTTGGCCTTCATTATGGTAAGTTTTCTGCCATACTAGAAGGATATACTGACGCAAGTTGGATATCAAGCGTTGGAGATTATAAATCTACAACTGGGTGGATATTCACATCAGCTGGAGGTGCAATTTCTTGGAAGAGCAAGAAACAAACATGCATTACTCTCTCAACCATGGAATCAGAGTTTGTGGCTCTTGCATCTGCTGGACAAGAAGCAGAATGGTTGAGGGATCTCTTATTAGAGGTTCCATTAGCTAAAGACAATGTTTCAAAAGTATTAATACATTGTGATAGTCAAGGCACCCTGGCTAGAGCATTCAGTGAAGTCTACAATGGAAAGTCTAGACACATAGGTCTTAGACACTCTCTCGTGAGAAAAATGATTAAGGATGGGATCATTTCACTGACATATATACAAACAAGCTACAATTTGGCTGATCCTTTTACTAAACTACTGGCTAGAGATTTAGTAAAGTCTACCTCGAAAGGTATGGGATTCAAACTCCTTGAATGAGGGTTCCGACAATGATAGCAACCCAATCTGAAGTTAATACATCTTAACCTAAGATTCAATGGGTAACAATAAGTCATTGATTTGGAAGTTGGTGCAACATTTCGTGATAATGTTGACTATTACATAATTGAGGGTTGAGTTTTTAAAGAAACTCTTAATGAAGTTCTATA
Organism: Vicia villosa; assembly: GCF_029867415.1. Lineage (NCBI taxonomy): Eukaryota > Viridiplantae > Streptophyta > Magnoliopsida > Fabales > Fabaceae > Vicia > Vicia villosa. The sequence goes on along the minus strand of NC_081181.1, from coordinate 114,419,019 downwards.
TCGAGGATATGTATCTAAAGAGATACTAATGAAACTTCACCTATATGAATTTCGAGATGGTGCCGTCTCAAAGTGAGAGTTGGAGTTTCTCATGAAAAATTCATGAAAACAGGAAAAACACATGGCCATAAATTGTGCTAGGCGAGATATGTAGGCGAAGAAACTCTAAAAGTGTGTGTATAACAATGCCGGTCTGATCACATGGGATAATGGTCCAAAGCATAGCTACCTAACTTTCCGATTAGGCTTTGCGTTGTCTTTACTAAGGTTAAGTTCAAATCGAAAGATACCTAACTGTATTAACACTTTTATCTTCTATATTCTGGAATTGGATTTGTCATTATTAAAACAAGTGGGGGATTGTTATAATTCATTCAATGAACATTATAAGTTGTGTTCTAAAATGACAAAATAGTGAAAGTGAGTAAATGCTAATAAATGCATGTAATAAAGTCCCACATTGGAAGATTCACTCACTTTGAAAGCCGTTATAAAGAGTTAATACCAGTAACTCAACAAAAGGACAAAAGAGGATAAAGTGCCACATTGACAAATGTGGTGGTCCCAAGCATTATGCCATTTGTCCCAATCCTATAACCATTCGCCGGTGTTGCCACCGGCGACACCGGCTCCGACTCCGGGTCCGGGGGCATGGGCGTAGAGGAGCTAGTGGCGACTTGTAGACGGCACTTGAGCACTTAGGCACGTCGCATCGGAGCGATCGGACTATTCGCGGCGTTAATGAGACGGCTCTGGCGGGCGACGCTCAACCTTCCTTGTCTAAATTCTACTTAAGTTAAAATTATTAAGTATAATTACTTTTTATTTGAAACTCCACTATAAATAAGATGACTTACCTAAAAATTAAGAAAATTTCTTCACCCACCTCCTAACCTTCCAGCCCACCCCTGGTGAATTTACAACACTACCCCTTGTTTCGGAAGTTCATTTCCGAAAAGCAACTTTTTTTTTAAAAAAAAGGTGTTTTCGGAAATGTATCTCCGAAAACGTGTTTTTTTTAATATAAAATATTGATTTCGGAGATGCATCTCCGAAATAAAGTTACATTTTTAGAAAATGTGGTGTTTCGGAAGTTCATCTCCGAACGCACCCCCCTGGAGGAATTCGGAAATGAACTTTCGAATTTATGTCTGGATAGAAGAAAAATGGAAAACAACAACGATTCGCTTTATTTAATCGGGTGAAGATTACAACGTTAATATTACTGAAAATTAAAGTTACATATTGTTGAACACGGGTAGGTGGGGATGAGTCAACATTTTGATTACGTCGTCCGCCGATCTTTGAAGTTTCGCGTCCAACTCGATCGGGCCTTTCGAAGAAAATCGGTCGAACGTTGTCCACAAAACCGCTAATTCTTCGTCGTTCTTGATCTCAAAAGGTGTGAACTTAATGCCTCCCTCGTCGTTAAGAGATGGCGAGCGGTACTCGAGCTTGACAACCTTTCGATTCTCGGGATAGCGCAAAAGCGTGTTGAGCGACGGTATCAACTCCGCAAACGGCGTGTCGCGCGAGAAGCGAAATTGGAACGGCATCGGGTAGCCGGTTTCAAAGTAGACGAATGCTAAGTGGGGGTAGGTTTGTGTCATTTGTGTTTTGTGGTGTGAAGAGGATGAAGAAGAGTGTGTGGTATTTATAGACTTATTGGAGCATTGATGGCCCAACAAATCTTATCCTGCATCAGGGGACATTTCGGAAATGACCTTCCGAAAATAGGCTCCAGACATGTATATTTCGGAAGTTCATTTCCGAATTATGCAGAAACAGAGGCAAATTTCAAATTTTGTGCATTGCATTCAGTTTTGTGTTACCAATACCAAAAGCATTCAAAATAGGCATAAATTACACAAAGATGACATAAAACATACTTATATTATATATGTATTGAATCGATCCGATTTTACATGATAAACAACAATACATACAAAAAATGATCGTTACAAACAAAAACGATCCGGAACGAACTAAAATTCACCGAACCAATCGGTGGATCCTAAGTCCAAAATAGGCACGTTCTTCGACCGCTCTCTATTTTGCTCGCGCTCTTTGCTCATCATTTCTTCAAACTCCGCCATCCTCGAAACGAACGGATCCGGCCAAGTCTCTGCCTCATTTGAACGATGTGCCGTCCATTGACAAGAAGTAGCCGGTATAGGACAACCCGGTTTCAAAAACACTTGAACGAAGTGCCGCGATCGTAGATACCCGATGCATATGATGCGGCCCGACGCGTCCAACGGCGGTCGACTATGAAGTGGAAAGAAAGTCTCACTTAGTCCAAACCTCATCAAATCGATACACACCATATCATACGCACTTGCTATTAGATGACCCATATCGGGGAATGACATCCACTTCGAAACCGGAGCGATACCGGTAAGTGATGGAACAAGTGCATCATGAATTTTTGCAAACTTTTCTTGATTTTCATATAGTCGGCCGTAGATGTCCCGATACGAAGTCAACTCCGCAATGAGTTCCCGTCGGACTAAAGTGTGATTATTTCCCCCTTTACCGAGCAAACCCGCAACGGCCCGATATCCACAATTGCCGTCGCCTCCAACATCAACGATGTTATCGATATATTTGTGCATAAAAAGTGGCATCTCATCAATGTAGACAATTGGTGATTTTTTGATCGGCGGTGTACGAGGTGGCTTCGAAATACGGGCTCCTTTGTTACCACTACACTTAGACTTCGGTGTCTCATGAATTTCCGGGAACGATGCATCAACATGTTCAAAGTAGGAAGGAGATTGTTTTGTTGACGTGTCATCTTGTGTAATTTTGGACTTTTCGGTGCACCTTTCGTTTTAACCGGTTGAGATGGCGGTTTCAAATCGGTGGTCTCCGGAAATGCGATCTTTCACAATTGTTCTTTTATGTGCATTTTTGTTGTGTCGTCCGCTTTAGCAAACTTCTCCATTATCACTTCCAACTCGTCGGAGATGGTGATTTTGGAGTCATTTTCTTTCGGCGGGTCAAAATCATCAAAACGAAGTTTCTTCCAATGGTCGGCTACCTCATCCATGCGTATGGGTGAATTCAAATTTTTCTTTTTTGCAAGTATACAAGCACACGGAAGGCCGTATGTAGTTCTAATGGTGCACCCATATAATGAACTATCCGTCCCCGTGGTCTCCGACCGCTTAGCTTCATGAAACAAAAAATTCAAACCCGTTCGAGATATGTTGTAAATCAATTGGGAGAATAGAATTTGGCCCTTATACCAGTGTTCCATAACCGTCTTGCTCCGACCGAACGATGTTTGAATTTCATTGTGTTGATTTTCAAGCATTTGGTTCACGGTGTCCCATCCACGACACAAATCTCCCTTGCTATCACCCAACCACCTCTTGAAGACCGCATGTGCGGATTCAACTCGGTTAGTCGTGGTGCAACCAAGATGTCTAACCTGATTTGTCCAAGCGCACACGACTTTTTCTCTAACTTTGTCAAGAATGGTGGATTCGACGTAATGACAAAAAGTCTTAATGGAACCACACAAAGACCTAAAGTGTACCAATTTCTCGGTATAATCCTCTTCGGAATATGCATCCAAAATTCCCCTCCTTGCCGCCATTATCCTATCAACCACAACACCGGCTTTGACAACTTTACCATTTTCATCCGGCCTATCTTTTGTCCCAACCGCGGGTTTCAACTTGCTTCTCACGTTGCAAGTTATGTGATACCGGCAAAGTAAAGCGGTAGATGTCGGGAAGACGGTATCGACCGCATTCATCAAAGCATTGTCCCGATCGGTGACAATGACGTTTGGCATAACGTCTTGATCAACTAACAAAGACTTGCAAATTCCCAAAGCCCACGTAAAGTTGTCTTCTTTTTCACACTCCAAAAAAGCAAACCCCACCGAATAAGTCTTGTCCGTCGAGGTCACACCGACGATCTCTAGAAGAGGAAGCCTATATTTGTTTGTCTTGTACGTCGAATCCATGACTAGAACGGTTGGAAATGTGTTGAATAATTTGATACTTTCGGGATGAGTCCAAAAAATATCGCGCACCGTAACTTTATCCTCGGAGGTTCGGAAGCTTGAAACATATTTGTTATCGTCTAGTAGTTTCAAAAGATGTTGCATTTCCGACCGAGGGTCCATATTCAATACTTTGAGATTGTTCGTTCATTGTAAACTTGCTTGATATTTGAAACGCTATCCGGATTCTTACGCTTCAAATCGGCAAGTATAATGCGAGGCGCCACTTTGACTATCGTTAGGTCCGATATCACATTCCTCTCTTCGCGGGACAAACGACACGCTATTGGATGCCCGTGTAACTTGACATCCAAGGCATGATTATGAATTCCACAAATTACGGTTAACCGCCACAAATCATCAACCCTCCGAGTAGCACGCAACTTAAACGGACACCCGCACTTCCTCGATCCCGTGTCCTCGTGTTTTAGCACCCGGTTTGATTGTACATAACTACCACCCCGTTCGCAATTCAAAACAACGAAAGCTTTCCGCCTACTATTTCCGTTGTCCGACCTTAAAATAACAATTCCAAATCCATGTTTGTGAGCTTCCTTCCGAACTCAATCAATCAATTGTTCGCGACTACCGAAGCTCCGATCATTTGTAAAATGTTGCCGAACATCGACCGCATCGATCATAGGAGTAACGTCAATATATAATCGGATCGTTATTAACGTTGACAATTTCCGGAACTATGCCTCCATCGTCTTGCACAATGTTGTCCGGATGCACCATACCTAACAAATGAAAAAATTATCAAAAGTTGGCCAAAACTGTTTTTTTTACTGCCAGGCCTATTTTCGGAAGTTCATTTCCGAAATATGTTAGGTAATATATTTCGGAAATGAACTTCCGAACCATATCAGTTTTCAGCATAAATTTGTTGAATCAATGTAGTGAAATAGGGGATGAAATGAGTGATGTTTACCTGAAATTGATGCTTTCTATGCTCCCTTTAACGTGATCAACGGTTTGAAACTTGATTTTAGGGCGAAAAATGGATGGAGATTGATTGGGTTTTAGAGAGGGGTTTGAGAAGTTTTGGAGAAAAATGATGAAATAGTGAAGGAGGGAAATTTGTATATGCAGCAACAGTTTCGGAAATGAACTTCCGAAAATATGCACGGATTTTGAATTTTTTTGACTTCGGAAATGCACTTCCGAATTGTGGAATTTTTTTTTTAAAAAAAGCGCTTCGAAAGTTCATTTCCGAAGCAGGGGTAATTTGGGATTTTCGCTGGGGGTGACCCCATAGGGAGATGGCTAAAGAAATTTTCAAAATTAATCAACATATGCCCCTACTTTCTACAAAAAGAAAAAGAAAGTAAGCCACTACAATTTCTTTATGTTTAAAATAGGATGTATTGATTATAATTTACACTCTTGTCCAATAAAATTATATTGAGGTTTAATAAGATAATTGAAAGAGTTGCAGTCAAAGACATTAGTAGGCTCTCCCACTTCACTTATATAACTTGAACTTGATTAATTTAAATTTTGTTATTTTAATATTTTTCGCATTACAACCTCATCAATAAAGAATTTGACTTATTAAATGACAAATAAAAATATCTATGATATAATATATATATCTTTGTTAAAGGAAGAAGTCAACTCAAAAACCTATATTAAAGCAATATGGTTATAACATATTTATAGATCTAAATTAATTATACACTTTTTTATTTTAGAGGAAATTATAAAAATTCATAAGATATAGACATAAGGAACTAAACAGAAGAGAATGCCTTTGAACTTTTAAATTCAGAACCTTTAGAATTTTATATTATATATTAAAAGATTTAAAATAGAAATTATTTTAAAAGCAAATGAGAATAATTGTCCTTATAACTTTTTAAAGTTTTATCGTGCATCACACATCACACGTGTCAACATATAGTTCATTTTAAATACTATGACACATCTGATTAATATTGTGAAGTTATGATATTTAATCTCTAACTCACCATCTCACTTTTAATGGTCAATTCTTTCTTATCGATAAAGTTATATTATCTTTTTAAAGTTATAAATCTTTTACGGTACTATTGTTAGAGTATTTTAAGTTATATCATTCATTCTTAATAACTTATAATAATTTGTTAATCACCCTGTTATGTAGTTATTATACTCCTTATAAAAATATTTATCTCAAAAAATATTCCATTTTATTAAAAAATATTAGTAATTGTTCTCTCCATTAAATAAAGAAATAGTCCCTACACTTGTAAGCATATACAAAAAAATATAGTGTTTAAACTGTTAACAACTATGTAATATATCAAAAATAACATGTATGTAGAATTGAATAACGTTTTCTTGAATTTTATTAGAAAGAGCCATGGTATGATGACACTGGAATGACACTTAGAAACTGTTCACCGTATTTTTTTTTTTTATAGTGTATTTTCTATACTTCATGATACATGTGGCACAAATACTTCATGATATAGTGTAATTATATCATTTCTCTATTAAAAATATATGACATCTAATATTAAAAATATATCACACAAAAATATATGTTTTATTTTATAAAATAGAAATTACTTTTTTTTTACATTTATAATATTTTGAATAATTTAAAAAGTAATAGTTATATAATTGGATGATTAACTTGATGTTTGGAAAATATATTTGGTGTAGATCATGAGATACATTTTGTAGAGCTCATTTTTTTTTCCAACACTGGTTTCCTATGGTTCATAGTCAACTACAAAGTCGGTCTAATCCTTTATATGTTGAAATATTAATTCTTAATAATAATTAATTAATTTAAAATTATTAGTGGTTAAAAATATCATATGAGATTTTTTTAAACTTATTTTATTATATTTAAAAAAAGTTACACCATTAGTGGAGCTGGTGGTCCCATATTATACTAACAATTTAATAGATTAGTAAAATTAAATATTATTTTAATATGTAATATGATATTTTAAATAGTTTTTTATATTTTATATTAAATTTAATTTTATAATAATACATTTTAAAATATATTTAAAAGATAGATTCACACTCGCTTGTTGTTAGGCCGCCATATTATATATGTTTACCATACATTAAAATTGGACAAACAACCCTTTTGATTTCTTAATATGCAAGAAAATATCATTATAGTTTTTGAATGTATCTAAATTACAAACACATTTTCAAATGTATATTAAGTTTTCTATTTTGAATTTTGATTATCAAAAGAATTTTTTGTTAATTAATTTTATTTTTAAAATTATAACTAAAACAAACAATTAGAGATAATTTATAATTTCATTACATTTATAGATAATGATGACTCGGATATATTTAAGTACTTATATATTTAAGTATGAAAGTATATTGTTACACCATTAAAATTGAGTATATTATGTGGTTTGCTTCAATGGTTATTTTCTTATATATTGAAGAGGGGTCTCTATTTCAAAGGTTATACTTGAAAGTGTGAGAGAATATATTTGACATGTCCATTCTCATTCCATGATGATACAACTAACTAACCCTCTTATTTTGTACATGTATCAACTTCCAATTCCATCTTGATTTATATGGTTTCAACCTTTTTTTTTTCATGCAAAGAGGGTGCTCTAACTATCAATCTCACTTTTGTAGTCTTTATTACTCACTCACACGATATGTCAAATTTAAGAGTTTCTATCATAGCATGTATTGTATCACTGTAGAAGATCCAAACACTTTTAGGAAGTGCATTTCATATATGATCTCTCCCTCAAAAAATGCATAATTATTTATAGAAATAAAGTTGTTGCGTCAACCTCATGAGAAACAACATATATAGTTGGCATGCCAATTCAAACATTTTAATCATACTACTGTCAAATGTAAAACGTAACCAAACCGAATATATGATCCATCCATAGACGAAGCTAAGGCCTGGCTAGGCTGGGCCATTGTCCAGGCACTGTAGCTAGAGAATTATATAGCAGAAAAATATAGTCATTAATGTTTGGCAGCTATTATATTTCAACAATAGTAGCAACTATTATATTTCAATAATGGTAGTTTATTAATTTTATAATATAGTCCTACTACTTGTACGTAAGAATTTATGGATACAATAGAGTACGTATTCAAAAATCAAAATCACCATCCACTATTAATTCAATAAATAATTATAATTTTTAATATATACACTTTGATATTTTTGTTTTACATAAGTGATTATGACAATTTTTAAAATTTAACTATGATTCATCGTATGACTATTCGAATTTAAATGATTTAATTAAGCAATTTCTTTTTTAAATTATGGCAATTTAGAATAATTAATTTATTATATTTATCAATTTATTAGTGAAAATAGGACACTAATTTGGGCGATTTTATATAATAAAAAAAATTTAAAAAAAATTAAATAGGATAAGGATTGCAAAACTCTCACTACCAATCTTATTTTAATTTAAAAAATTTACATTTACTAAAATTTATGCATAGGACACGTATTCAATACCATCTTCTACTACTAATTTAAAAAGTAATTAGATATTTGTCCATGCGATGCACGGATGAATTTTACTAAATTATTTTTGATAATTATTGATAAGTATTATAATTTAAATAAATAATTTAAAATATCCATAATGCTGACTTTTCTGATGATGACCGTGGAACAATAAGGGATCAACTTAAAACTTATGTTCTTTAAGTAAAATATACGTAATGCTATAAAGATGGTTCAAACTGAGAAACATTTGGTATTTTCATTGATTTATAAATTTATTGAGTTAGCTTCGATATTGTCGGTGTCCACAACATCCGTTGGAAGAGCTTTTTCAGCAATGAAGATCAACAATGTGTGGTTCAATGACTTGATGATGTGTTACACCGAACGAGAGATATTCAAGTCACTTGATAATATTAATATTATTCAAACATTCACTCGAAAAGAACATTTGTCTCGTGATTTTATGTAACACACTTTCATCCTTTTTATTTCAAACTATATTTTTGTTGACAAAATAAAAAGTCTGTTTTATTTTGCCCAGGCTTTACAATTTTTCTGGCTTCGCCACTGGATCCATCCATACTGGATTAGGTTGTTAGGTCAACTAATTCTCATGTCGTTTAGCTTTTATAACTGTATAATTTTTTCATTAACTTATTATTGTATTTTGACGTCATTATTTATTTGTTAAGTCAAGCTTAGATGTTAAATCTAGAAGATGAAATCTATTAAGAAAGTTTATAGTATTAACTAGTGATAGTTAATCTAAAAATGTCATGTTTAAATTTTGAGAAAAAAGAATATGCATTGACAGTGTAAAATTATTTTACACTGCCAATCAATCATCACTATGTATCCCGCCACATTATGCTGTAAATTTTAAATTATTAACCTGGCATGAAAAAATAATTAATTTCTATGAATTGACACTATAAAATTATTTTATACTATTGGAACATAACCATTAAACTCTTAAAATTTTAATACACAAGTTTGGTAAAAAAAGTTTATCTAATTCTTATGATGCATTTATGTGATTTAAATAATCGGAACATTTTAAACAATGCAAAGTCAACTTCAATAAATTTGTCATTTATAATTCAATATATATATATATATATATATATATATATATATATATATATATATATATATATATATATATATATATATATATATATATATATATATATATATATATATATATATATATATGTATATGTATATATATATAAACATTTCCTTTTTTTCATTCTCTATGTTATGTGTCTTGTTTACAATTTATTCCTCCTGGATATTGTTTCACATTTTAAGAGAATTTTCAATAATTAGAGCATAAGAGATATGTCTTGTGTCTGTGGGTCAAGAAAAAAATAGGCTCACTAACAAAAGAATAAAATCTAGACATGCAAAAGTGACTAGAAGATGATAAAAATAATGTTAAAAAGCACAAAGTCTTAGATTTCAAAGGATTATTATTTTTTCACGGAAATGGATCGAAGTTAAAATCGTGTATATGGACATTTTTTAAATTATCTTAAAGAAACACAGAAATATCTAAGATAATTCAGTCTATCTTTAAGTTTGCATAAGACAAATACAAATTAATGTAGGGAAGAGCAAAAGAAAAAATGTACAATGAAGAGGAGAGTTCAATTTGTGTGTTTTTTTCTAAATCTAAAGAAGTCTATTTATAGATTAAATGGTATTGTTTTACAAGGTAGCGGCCCTTAATAAACCACATCATTTAACCAAGTATTACAACATCGGTCCCGGTCCTGGTTGTTGTATCTCAATTTTTGACCATTGAGATCCCCTCTATTCCCAAATAGTAGGATCATCATCATCATTATCATCATGCATACATCATTTGCTAACCAAAAATACCAAAAATTGTTGTTTGTTGCTTGTGTTCTAAGACAAGAGACTGGTCAACAGGAGACTGAGCAAATTAGGATTTTTGAGGCCCACAAAGAAGTTCAAACATTCTCATATGTTCAAATGGTTCTCCCATCAAAATCAAAGCCCAAGGATGACCAAATTCAAGATCAACAACTTTCAAACTCATTTGGTGCCCAAAATTAGGGTTTTGACCTAATTCACCTAGAGAGTTGACTTTGAATCAAGACATGGCTCCATGGCTCAAACTATGATTCAAGGGTCTCCAAATCAACATTATAATAGATTCATATCATTCATTTGAAGAGGAGAGCTTGATCCATGTGAAATCCACAAAATTACCGTTCATTTGGAAAAAGTCAACTGTGTGGGTCAACCTTTGACTTTTGAGAAAATTGGTCAACCATGGACTTTTGAAGATCAAAATCATCAACATATGATTATTAAAGTCATTTGATCAAGGAAAATCAAGAAAATCAATAAAGAATAAAAAATCAACAAAAGTCAAAATTAGGATTTTAAGTGATTTTGACCTCATTTTGGGAACTTCAAATTTCACCTACAAACTCAAAAATCTCCCAACATGAAAGTTGTAGATTTTGATCAAACAAACAACTTTGTCACTTATAGCATTTCTTCAAAAAGTGATTAATCTGAGAGATATTGGATTAAGAAGTTTATGTTCAAAAAATTTAAAAGAAATTTTAGGTGCTTTAACATGAATTTCTTCCAACTTTGTGGCCATTTTTCACCATGATCCAAAAGGAGTTTGAGAAAAATTTTAACAAGTGGATTGAATTATGTAGCAAGGGCTCTTCAAAGAGACCATTAGCATGGAATTTCATCACTTGAGCTATGAGATATGATTTTGCAAATAGGGCACCATAACACTTGAATTCAAGCCATGAAAGTGAAGAACAAAGTTTGAATTTTGATTCAAATATGAAGAATCTTCAAAGTACAAGTCAACTTGCTTGTTTGCAACACCATAATCAGAAGATTGCACTCTCTTTTAAGCTATAATCCAAGTTTCTAATGCATTATCCAAGTGATCATTCTATTAATGGCATAAAGATCACACTTCCATTCTTGAAAAGTAGCTTTAATCACCAAGAACTCTTCTCTTGAGCCACTACATTGTTTCTTCAGAACCAAAAGTAATACAAACATCACAAGTAAGCTCCTAATGTTTAGAATAAAGTCATTGTAAGCATGCTTGAACCTTGTAACTTTCATTGAAATCATAACTTTCATGTTTCTTCATGAAGAAGCAAAATGGTACAAGTATCACATGGGAACTCAAATGGATCCGATTTTTCCCTCCACAAACCCTAAATTATGCCTATAAATAGAGTGAAGGATATAAAAACACTTAGAAAGGGGGGGTTTGAATAAGTGTAGCTTTAAAACTTGTAAGATCAAAACAATTCGCACAATGATTTTTATCCTGGTTCGTTGTTAACTAAACTACTTCAGTCCACCCCCTTGGAGTGATTTACCTCACCTGAGGATTTAATCCACTAATCACACAAGATTATAATGGTTTTCCACTTAGAAAACTTCTAAGTCTTCTAGAGTATACTGATCACAACCTGATCACTCTAGGAACAATCTGCTTAGATACCCTCTAAGACTTTCTAGAGTATACTGATCAACAACCTGATCACTCTAGTTCTTACAACTTAATGTAAACAAATTCTAAGAGTTACAATGCTTCATATAAAGCTATTATCACAACTGTGATTTTCTCTTAAGTTTAAGCTTATTCTCACTAATATATTACAACAGCAATGTAGTGAGGTTGAAGATGAAGTTTGAGAGCTTTTGATTTGAACAGCGTTTCAGCGTTTTTGGATCGAGTGTTATATTCAAGTTCGTAATCCGTAACATAGCTTCTCATCATAACTTCATATTTATAGGCGTTTGAGAAGATGGCCGTTGGGAGCATTTAATGCTTTGCGTGATCCGTACAGCATTGCATTTAATGTTTCACTCTTTTGTCAACTACCTCGAGCCTTGCTTTCGCTGTGTCTACTGACGTTGCCTTTAATAGCTTTCAATGTTCCTTTTGTCAGTCAGCGTAGCCTCCCAGCTAGTACTTGCTTCTGATCTGATGTTTGTGTAAACAACGTTTGAATATCATCAGAGTCAAACAGCTTGGTGCAGAGCATCTTCTTGTCTTCTGACCTTGAAGTGCTTCTGAGCGTGATACCATGAGAACTTAGTGTTTCTGCTTCTGATCTCAAGTTCTTCTGATGCTTCCATAGACCATGTTCTGGTTCTGCTTGACCATCTTCTGATGTCTTGCCAGACCATGTTCTGATGTTGCATGCTGAACCTTCTGAGTCAGTGCTTCTTGCGCTGATTTTGTGCATACTCTTTATATAATTCCTGAAATGGAAATTGCATAGTATTAGAGTATCACATTATCTCATACAAAATTCATATACATTGTTATCATCAAAACTAAGAATATTGATCAGAACAAATCTTGTTCTAACATAGAGAGCATTTCTCTTGATATCAACGACACCAAAATTCTCCAAGTGACCATCCAACTTGAAATTCTCCATTTTCTCATCTTTGCATTTCACTAGTCATTTTGAGTTTCATAAGTTCTGAGTGTCAAACAACTTTTGAGACAACTTATAATCATCATTTAAAAGCTGTCCAAGCCCAGTCACCACCCTCCAAAACACCCCAAACTCAAAATCATCACCAAACCTCCATTAAAGCACTCTTTGAAGCCTTAACCTTCACATTTCCATTCTATACACACATTGTCCAAACTATTGATCCAAACACCTTCCCTACATCATATTGAAGTTGTCCAGACCATTAACCAACAATTGTAACACCTGGAATCCATTGTTGCATTTCAAATTTCTCTATTTGTAGGTACCATCGGGTTCATAGTTCTAGGCACTTTCAATCCATCCTAAGCATTCAGGTAGCATCATTGGAAGTTAGTGAAGTTATCCAAGTCACTAACATACTCCTGTAACATCTCCAGGGCTAAATCCGATCACTTGCTCAAAGGTACATTTCTGGAACTTGAATTCATTCATTTAAATACTCATTTGCATAAAGCTCGATACCAATTGACTCAGAATCATGTAGGGAGTAAAAACCCTAGGGTTTTAGGGATTAATCATGCGTGTTAATCATTTAATTTTAAATTGAAATATTAGGGTTCTTGAGCATTTTACATAAATTCATGAGTTTGAGTTTAAATAAATGAATGTTACTTATATGGTTGGATTCGTGTTTGAATGCTGAGTAGAATGCACTTTTGTTTTGTCCAAAATGATCAACATTTAAAAATGTTTGAATTTGGCTCCCATGGCCTGAACCGAGGTTGAAGATGAAGTGGAAAATTTGAATTTTTAAAAATTTGTTTATTTTATATTTAATGGTTGTCATTCTATTAACGACTATATTGTTATAGCCCATTTGGTTGTGTGTGTTTGAAGCGTGTCCCATACGTTTGGGGTTAGAATCCCCTTCGCCCCCAGACTTTTTGTGAATTCATTTTATTTTCCATTTTCAACTAAGTTTCACATATAATAGTGTGTTTGGGCCCAATGATCAGCACAACCACCTGACTCAGTGGCTAAGGTTTTGAGTTGCAACCTTGAGGGCAAGGGTTCAAACCCCATCAGCAACAAAACCTTATTTTTTATCACTTGTTTATTTCAAATTTTTTACCAACTTTGAAAATTCATAAAAAATAGTAAAATTAATCTTTTTGACTTGATTTTTTTTGTGTTGCTTATTTATGTTATCTATTTTTATACTATGATTTAAAAATTAAAAAATATTATTTATTTTACCATAAAAAATTAATAAAAAATAAGTCCTTTTATGTGTTTAAAATACAAAAAAAATATATTTTCCTTTTATTGTTTTCTCTAAATAAATTGTTAATATTTTAATGAGAATTTTTCTAGGGTTAGGTCAATGTCCCTTGATTATACCATGAACCCTTAGACCAATTCTCTTTTAGAATTTGGTATTTTAATCATTAAAAAATCAATTAGGTTTAGGTGTGATTTCAAAACCCTAAGTTTCAAACCCCTAATTCAAAAACTTCTTGATCTTTGTTCATCCATGTTAAATGTGATTTGTTTGCTTTGATCATTGCTTTTGCTCATATACACATACTTGTTGAATATCATCCATGTATTTGTACTTGTTATCATTGTATATAATTTGTTTACTTACCCACATGCATGAGATTCATACCCATCATCCATCAGATTCATTCATACATGAAATGATCTAAAGGTATTAAACATCTTTCACCCATTATCATTTGAGTTTATGTTGATGTTTGTCATACTCACTTGTTTGTCCTTTATGACACATGTTATCACACACACACACACACACACACACACACACACACACACACACACTTGAGGTATCCATTGATTGATTACTTAAAGTTGTTGTTTAGAAATCTAAAGGAATGAGAATGGTATTGACTAAAATTGTCAAGGTACTCAATCTCATTTCCAAATATCTTTTATCTTTGTGCTTAGTATTGTTAAAACTTTGCACTTGTTTTAAAAATGATTTTGTATTGTTAAAGCTCAACCTTTTTAAACTCAACCCTTGGTTTTGTATTGTTAAAGCTCAACCAACCCCCCTTTTTTAAACCTTGGTAATAATAGGAGAATTATTCCCGGTGAAACTACTCTTAGTCCATTGACCTTGTTAAAGCTTGGTCCTTCTTTTATTAAACTTGTTAAGTATTGTTAAAGCTTAACATTTTAAAAAACCCGTTGAGTATTGTTAAATCTCAACACCCAAAAAGATTTTGGCCACTTTGGCCCTTTTATTTTCCTTTTAAGAGGAACTACAAAATCTCTGACTTCCCTATTTTTAAAGGGGTATGTAGGTCTAAGATGCAATGTCTTATCGAGCTCACTTTCAAAAAAAAATTTCCCATCTCCCTACTCTATTTAAACAAGATCACATACGTATTTTATAAACAACAATAACAAAAAATAACAATATTTTCAAAGAGGTTCCTATGGGATACCATAGATGTGAGGGGTGCTTAAAACCTTCCCCTTGCATAACAAACCCTCCGTACCTAAATCTCTGTTTTTTTTATTTGTTTTAATTTTAAAAAATTCTTTGGATTTTATTCGATCTTTCTCCCATTTCCTTTGGAAACAATAAAGCATGGTGGCGACTCTTTTTTAAAACAAATGAGCTAAGTCTATTCAATGGCTTTAGTCTCGCCAAATTTCACTGCTACACTGGTGTCGGAGTCGGAGCCGACGTCGTTGTAAAGGAAGTGTGAAGGTGACAAGTTATATAAGACTTAGGACTACCACACATGTCCATGTGGCACTTTCACCTCTTTAACTCCTTAATGAGTTAATAAATGCAACTCTATATAAGGAACACTAAAGTGAGTTAAACTTTCAATATCAGACTATTTCCCATACATATAATATTGATTAACTCACTTGCAATTTGTCTTTTATTATTGCAACACATCAACGGTTATGTATTAATTTCTATATTAATTACAATAATCTCCCACGTTGTCTAATAATTACAATTAATACAGTTAAGTATCTTTCGAATTGAACTTAACCTTAGTAAAGACAATGCAATATCTAATCGAAACTTGACGAAGAAAGGCTTCAAACCTTTTATTCGTTATGATTAGATCGGTGTTACCTTACACAGACTCTTTAATGGTTCTTCACCTACATCTCTCATATAATACCGTTTATAGCCATGTGCTTTTCCTGTTTCATGAATTTATCGTGAGAGAAACTTCAATTCTCACCTTGAGACGACACCATCTCAAAATTCACATAAGTGCGGTTCATATTGTATCTACTTTAATTGAGATGTATATTCTCAACATTGAACTTCATTAACAATTTAAGAAAATCATGTCTCAAAATGCAATAGTATATATTATTACATAATGTTGTACAAACATCCAAATCAACAATTTGTTGTTACCCATTGAATATAAGGTTGATATTTTTAATGTTAGACTGGGTTGCTATTGTTGTTAGAACGGTTACTCGAGGAATTTCAATCTCATCCTCTCGAGGTAGTCTTTATTAAGTCTCTGGTCAGTGTCTTAGTAAATGGATTAGATAAATTATAGCTTGAACATATATATGTGAGTATAATTTCATTCTTAATCATTTTTTTCACGATTGAATGTCTAAGTCCTATGTGCCTAGACTTTCCATTATACAATTTGATGTATGCTCTAGCTAAAGTGGCTTGACTATCACAATGTATAAACACCTTTGAAACACCGTCTTTGGTCAATGGAACTTCCAACAGAATTCCAACAGAAGGTCCCTCAAACATCCAACTTCTTAATCAGCAGAAGCATGAGCCACAAACTCTTATTCCATGTTTGAGAGAGTGATACACATTTATTTATTTCTCTTCCGAGAAGTTACACCCTCAACCAGTGTAAATATCCATCCAATTATAGATTTATGATCTCGATCACTCGATATCAAACTCGCATCAGTATATCAATATAGTATAGGAGGAAATCTACAAACATGGAGGCCAAGATTTTTGGCTTTCAAAAGATAGCTGAAAATCCTTGTGATGGTCTTCCAATGCTTACCATTTGGATTGCTAGTAAATCTACTCATTTTACTAACTACAAATGTTACCAAATGGATGACTCTGTATTTTTCAAAGGTAAGAGGAAATACAATATTTATAAAATTAAACTTTCTGATTTAGAAAATTAAAATGTTAAATGCCTCATGTCTGTAAACTAAATGCAATGGATCTGGCACAGAAGGCTAGGCCATGTTAGCATGAGAAGAATCTCTAAGCTAAACAAGCTGAACCTGGTTAGAGGCCTTCCAAATCTGAAGTTTACTTCATATTCTCTCTGTGATGCATATCAGAAGCCAAGTCAAAACATCATTCATGGTACCTAGACTCTGGAAGCTCACGACACATGTCAGGAAGAAGGCATATGTTCCGAAGTCTGGAACTTAATCCTAGAGGTTCTCTATGTTTTAGAGGAGATAAGAAAGAAAAAACCATTATCTATGGAACTATTGGTAACGGTTCTCTACCCTCTATCTCTAATGTTCTGTTAGTTGAAGGTAAATTCATAATTTATTGTCCATAAGTCAATTAAGTGACAATGATTATGATATTATCTTTAATCAAGAGTCTTGTAAAGCTGTTAGTCAAATGGATGACTCTGTATTTTTCAAAGGTAAGAGGAAATACAATATTTATAAAATTAAACTTTCTGATTTAGAAAATTAAAATGTTAAATGCCTCATGTCTGTAAACTAAATGCAATGGATCTGGCACAGAAGGCTAGGCCATGTTAGCATGAGAAGAATCTCTAAGCTAAACAAGCTGAACCTGGTTAGAGGCCTTCCAAATATGAAGTTTACTTCATATTCTCTCTGTGATGCATATCAGAAGGCAAGTTTTTAAAAACACCTTTTAGAACTAAAATGTTGTTTCTACCTCTAGGCCTCTAGAGCTCTTACATATTAACATGTTTAGGCCTGTGAAAACAGCCTCTGTCAGTAGTAAGATGGTCATGGATAACATTTGTTAGATCCATGGTTTTATGATTTACATAAATTTTTCTAAAAGATAGTTCTTATTTGATGTTAAGCAAGATGTTGTAACATTTTTACCAACTTCCATGACAGGTTCTGCGATCGTGTATTTATGACAAATGTTCTGTCAGATGTTGAGAAATGTTACACCAGAACATCATGACATTATAGCTAGTTTAAATACTTGAAGGTTTGGTTAGAAATATGATATCCTAGAAGATTTTGGTACTCATACGGGTGGAGCCAATCAACGATGTTTTAGGGATAATGCAGATTTAATTTTGTTTCATAAAATAGGATCTTGGAGACTTTTTAGGAAACTTTGATTTGATTTTATTTGTTCCTATTTTTTGTGAAGATCTTACAGCTCATTTAAAAGGAAAATATTGGATTTGATTCAAGAGTCCAAGCCCATACTGCAAGAGTCTATAAATAAGGACTTGCTAAACCTAGAAAAGCAAGCATTCACAACAACAAACAGTGGGTGCAAAATAAGGGTTTAGGGTTTTGGGAGTCTTGTAAGTTTTGTGTGTTTTTCTTTGTATATCACTCATGTATCTTCTAATATATTTAGGTTGACTTATTGTTTTTACTCATGAGCTTTTAAGCAAAGAGTTGAGTATTGATCTTAGTTGAAGCTTTTAAGCAAAACTAAGTATTGTTTATTGGAAGTTTAATCTTCTGTTTTTTGGTCAACGGTTAGTGACTGATTTATCACTGAGGTGATTGGTTCTAGGAAGTGAGAGGGGATCTCATATCTAGAGGGTTCTAGGTAGAAGTCGCACAAGGTAGTGATTAGGCGAGAAGTTGTAAACTGAGATTGTTTAGGTTTTGAACTAATATTATCATAGTGGATTTCCTTCATGGCTTGGTAGCCCCTAGAGTGTAACACCCTATTTTAATTAGATTTTAATTAATTAAGATTATTTGATAATTGGTATTGTTTGTGTGTTTATTTAATTATTGTTTGAGTAATAATTATTTGATTTTGTGGTAATATATTACTCAGCTAATTAATAAATGGTAGAATTTTATTAGAATTAGCTATTGGGCTTAATGGGAATTAGAAATGAGGATAATGGATGGGTTAAGCCCAATGAGATAATGAGAGTTAGAAGAGAATTTATGAGTTAACCTAAATTAGATAGAAAGATAGAAAGAAAAGTAGAGAAGAGAAAAGAGGCAAAAGAATAGAAGAGAGAAGAGAAGAGGATTGTAGATTTCTTGAAGTTAGAAGGAGAAATTCAAGAGGTAGGGGTTTGAATCCAAGTTCTTATAGACTATATGATTGGGTAATGTGTGTTTGTGTAATCTTTCATCTCTTCATCTCATATTTTTTGAAAATGTTAGGGTTTATGATAAAACAATGAGATTTTATGATTTGTTCATGTTTAAAGTGTTGTATGAATGACCCATGGTTAGAAACATGATTAGGAACATCATATGTGTGCCAATTTTGCTTTTAATTGATGTATGGATTGTGTTTGGGTTAATGGGTGTTGTATGAGGGGAATGGGGAAGAAAATGGTGATTTTCTGAGTTTTACGCAGCATAGGTCGATCTACACAGAGGTTTGCGTCGACCTGTGCAGCCTAAAAGGCAAAAATCTGGGTTTCTGATGAATGCGTCGACCTATTGGGTCTGCGTGCGCATAC
This sequence comes from Vicia villosa, assembly GCF_029867415.1. NCBI lineage: Eukaryota > Viridiplantae > Streptophyta > Magnoliopsida > Fabales > Fabaceae > Vicia > Vicia villosa. Next base: position 114,399,384 of record NC_081181.1, on the reverse strand, counting down.
CCGAGGGTGGCAGGAGTTCAATGCGTCGACCTATGCTTTTCTTTGCGTTGACCTGCAGATTCCATTTTTGGCAGATTTTTGTAAAGGCCATAACTTTTGATCAGTAGCCCCGTTTTATGCGTCGTTCGAAGCGTTAGAAAGCTATCGTGATATTCTATATGATAGTATAGGATTTAATTGCACTTGATTGATTAATTGTGACGTTATTATATGGAATGACATGTAATTGTCTTATGTGTGTTATGTTTGTATGTGATGTATAACAATTGTTGGAACACTTTGTGTAGATGTATGCATGATGTATGTGATTGGATATGTGATGGTTGTTATGCCTTGTTGCAATTGTTAGTTTTGTTTATGAATGTTGTGTACAATTGGCGGATAATTCATAGAGTTGGATTATGGTGATATGCGGTAAGTTAAGATTGATGAGATAATCTTAATTGCATAAATTGTGGGTATTTGTACATGCATTCATAGCATGGTCGGCTTTATGGTGGAAGCGGTGAAACTTGGGTTCACATGGTAAGAGACGTTGATCCTTGAATGGAAATAGGCGTAGAAGACGTGATCCTTAATTGGAGATAGGCGTATTGGCTTTGATCTTGTCCGGATCGGGAGCGTGGCTTGGATTCTAAACATTGAATCGGAAAGCGGTGAAACAGTGGATTCACATTGGGTACCACATGCATTGAGTCACATTTGTTGCATTTCGAGTCACATTGTGTGTTATGTGATTGTCTTGTATACATGTGATTTGTTTTGGAGTGATGATTGGTATATGATATGTGAATTGCTTAATTGAGAAGTGTGATGAATAGTAAAATGTATGCTTGTTTTATGTTTACATTTCCCATTATTATGTTTTCTATAAGAAGTTGAAATCTCACCCTTCTGTTTGAATGTTATCCTTCGTTGATAACGTGCAGGTTCGGACGAATAGTAGCTTGTCCGAGGACTTAGCCGAGGAGCTCCTGAGTTTGTTATTGGATTAGGTAGCGAGTCATATGCTCTGATCATGTAACACTTGGGGGGATTTTATTTAGACTTATGCTTATGTTTGGATATTGCTATTCCCTATGTTTTGTTGAATATTCGGATGTATTTGTTTGAGATCTCGGATATGTTGTTTAAGGCTATGTGGCCAAGATTGTGGATTTAAATGTTAATTCGAATTTGGTAGATGAATATAGTATGGGATATATTCATTGAAATTTTAATAGCAATTTAATTGTTTTTCCGCAAGCGTTTATGCATAATGTATGAAAGCATGAGATATACAATTGTGTTACAAATATGATCTTTGCGTATTAAGAGTGTTGGGATGTTTGGTTTTAGGTTTTCATTGTGATGAAAATAACATGTGACGCCCTTTTTCCTTTATGCATGCTTACTCTGCTTGATTTTATGGTATATTTGGGGTTACAAAAAGGGTGTTACATTAGTGGTATCAGAGCCTGGTTGACCAGTCGGTCAGAGTCGTTAATGTCTTTATTTCCATTGTATTAGATTTGTGTATCTGACACGATCGATACTGTTTTGTCTTCTTTGGTTGTTGGTTGTCGTAGGACGATGGTTGCTGGAAGGAACGATGATGCTATTGCTGATGCATTGAGGATGTTGGCTGGATCTCTTGGTCAAATTCCTCAAGCTAATGCTGGAAATCGCAATGGTTATGATGATGAGTATCGTGCTTTGGGGAAGTTCTAGAGGAACAATCATCCTACCTTTGAGGGAGAGCATGAGCCGGATAAAGCTCAAGCTTGGTTGAAGGCGATTGAGAAGATTTTTCGGGTCATGAATTGCACCGATGCTCAAAGAGTGCAGTTTGGTACTCACATGTTGGAAAAGGAAGCTGAAGATTGGTGGGGCAATATGGCTCAGAGATTTGATGAGGAGGGTACTCAAGTTACTTGGGATCTTTTCCGCGATGCGTTTTTGGAAAACTATTTTCCGGAAGATTGTCGTGGAAAGAAAGAAGTGGAATTCCTTGAGTTGAAGCAAGGAAATGGCATTGTTGTTGTATATGCTGCTAGATTTCAAGAGCTTATCAAGTATTGTCCTCACTATAATACTATGAATGCGGAGAGATCTAAGTGTTTGAAGTTTGTGAACGGTTTGAGACATGATATCAAGAAGGCGATTGGTTACCAACAAATTACTCGTTTTACGGAGTTGGTTAACAAGAGTCGTATCTATGATGAGGATAGTAGGGAGAGTGCTTCTCACTACAAGACTATGAATGAGAAGAAAGGTCAATTTCGTGGGAAACCGTATGATGACAAGAGGAAACAATTTGATTTTGGCAAGAAGTCAAGTGGGGGAGGAACTTCTACTCCACTTAAGTGCTTCAAATGTGGTGGTAAAGGTCATCGTGCTGTTGATTGTGGTAAGGATTTCGTGACATGCTTCAAGTGTGGCAAGATTGGTCACAAGGCAAACAAGTGTGGAGTTGGTTCGAGTGTGACATGTTACAACTGTGGTGAGCAAGGTCACATTAACACCAAATGTGATAAGCCAAAGAAGGAACAAGCGAAAGGGAAAGTGTTTGCGTTGTCTGGAGCGGAGGCTTCTACCGATGATAGGCTAATCCAAGGTACGTGCTTTATTAATGGTACACCTTTGATTGCTATTATTGATACCGGTGCAACGCATTCTTTCATTTCGTTGGATTGTGCTAGGAGATTGGATCTTGTGTTATCGGATATGCGTAGAAGTATGGTTATTGATACACCTGCTATGGATTCTGTTTCTACTTCTTTTGTGTGTTTGAATTGTCCTTTGAGTATTTTTGGTAGAGATTTTGGGATTGATTTGGTTTGTCTTCCGTTAGAGCAACTTGATGTGATTTTGGGTATGAATTGGTTGGAATTTAATCGTGTGTATATCAACTGTTTTGATAAGACGGTTATCTTTCCTGAGATTGGTGTTAAGAACGATTTGTTTCTATCTGCTAAGCAAGTTGATGAATCTGTGAAAGATGGTGCTGAGTTGTTTATGTTATTGGCAACCTTAGATGTGCATGAGAAGAGAACTATTAAGGAATTTCCAATAGTTTGTGATTTTGCGGAGGTATTTCCTGAAGATGTAAGTGATTTACCGCTGGAACGTGAAGTTGAGTTTTCGATTGATTTAGTTCATGGAACTAGTCCTATATCGATGGCTCCATATAGGATGTCTGCTTCTGAGTTGAAAGAGTTGAAGAGTCAACTTGAGGATTTATTGGAGAAGAAGTTTATTCGTCCTAGTGTATCACCGTGGGGTGCACCTGTTTTTTTGGTTAAGAAGAAGGAAGGTTCTATGAGACTTTGTGTTGATTATAGGCAATTGAACAAAGTGACGATTAAGAACAAGTATCCACTTCCAAGGATTGATGATTTGATGGATCAGTTGGTTGGAGCTTGTGTGTTTAGCAAGATTGATTTGACGTTTGGGTATCATCAGATTCGTGTGAACGCGGAGGATATTCAGAAGACTGCTTTTAGGACAAGGTATGGTCATTATGAGTATTCTGTTATGCCGTTTGGTGTGACTAATGCACCTGGTGTTTTCATGGAGTATATGAATAGGATTTTTCATGATTATCTGGATAAGTTTGTGGTTGTGTTCATTGATGATATTTTGATCTATTCCAAGAGTGAAGATGATCATGCTGAGCATTTGAGAATTGTGTTATCAGTGTTGAAGGAGAAGAAGTTGTTTGCTAAGCTTTCTAAGTGCAAATTTTGGTTAAAGGAAGTGAGTTTTCTTGGCCATGTGATTTCTAGTGGAGGTATTTCTGTTGACCCGTCGAAGATTGAAGCTATATCTCAATGGGAAGCTCCTAAGTCTGTTTCTGAGATTAGAAGTTTTCTTGGTTTGGCTGGTTATTATAGGAAGTTCATCGAGGGATTTTCTAAGTTATCCTTGCCGTTGACGCTGTTGACTAGAAAGGGTCAAGCTTTCATTTGGACTTCGCAATTTGAATCGAATTTTCAAGAACTTAAGAGAAGATTGACTTCTGCTCCTATTTTGATTTTGCCAGATCCGTTTGAACCGTTTGTGGTGTATTGTGATGCTTCATTATTGGGTTTGGGAGGTGTTTTGATGCAAAAAGGGCAAGTAGTAGCTTATGCTTCAAGGCAACTTAAAGTTCATGAGAGGAATTATCCGACACATGATTTAGAGTTGGCCGCCGTTGTGTTTGTGTTAAAACTTTGGAGGCATTACTTGTTTGGATCAAGATTTGACGTTTTTAGTGATCACAAGAGTTTAAAGTATTTGTTTGATCAGAAAGAGTTGAATATGAGGCAACGAAGATGGTTGGAATTCTTGAAAGATTATGATTTTAGTTTGAACTACCATCCTGGAAAAGCGAATGTTATAGCCGATGCATTGAGTAGGAAATCATTGCATATGTCTATGTTGATGATTCGAGAATTGGAATTGTTGGAACAATTTAGAGATTTGAGTTTGGTTTGTGAAGCGACGACTACGTGTGTTAAGCTTGGTATGTTGAAGCTTACTAGTGGTATTTTGGATGAGATTAGAGAAGGTCAAAAATCGGATTTAAGATTGGTTGACATTATGACATTGATTAACCAAGGTGAAGGTGGTGATTTCCGGATTGACGAGAATGGTATTATGAGGTGTCAAGATCGAGTTTGTATTCCGGATGTTATGGATTTGAGAAAGAGAATTCTTGAGGAAGGGCATAGAAGTGGTTTGAGTATTCATCCCGGTGCTACTAAAATGTACCAAGATTTGAGGAAATTGTTTTGGTGGCAAGGTATGAAGAAGGTGTCATACCCCAAAATTTGCCCTCCTATATTCAATCAAAGGGTCTTCATTACATCTCCGATACTCAAAACTCACAACTCGAGCAGGGAAGCCTCAATTGAGACAAAATCAAAGAGGTCATTTAAAGGACTCTTTGAGCTTTCTAAAAAGTCTTAGAATGCATTCATATGATTAAAAGGGAGGGAGATATGAGGCGCGCAAGTTGGCAAAATTTCAAGAAATACATAAAACCCTAAATAATGAATTTTGAAGTTCTTGATTAATGGGCCTAATATTTTTACTTCAAACATGGTCATGATTTTGTAGGAGACCTCTAAATCCATATTTATCACTTTATAATTTTATTTACTATTTATTTGAATTTTTTCATTTAAATATCAAATAAATTTACAGAAAATATCAAGATAAATGGATTAATTATATGGATCACACAAAGGCCCAACAAATGCCATAAGGAGGTCCAAATGTGAAGGGGAGGTTTTTTAACCAAAATTAGAAGGGATTTTTTCCATGCATATTCATGCAAAATATCAAGGGATTAAAACTCAACAATTAAAGCCCAATGAGAAACCCTAAAATACACATATATATTCTGAAATAATAGAAGGAGAGGGGGGGACGAAAAAGAGAGAAGGAGGCAAGCACAATAGGGTTTCCCACGTATGAAATTTGAGAGTTTGAGGGCAAGATTGAGAATCGGTTCTGGAGGTGGCTTAAGGTGAAGAGAAGCATCCAAACATCATCCTGGAATTCCCAGAAGGAGATCCAAGCGTTCACTCAAAGGGAAAGCACAATAGAACCACACGGTTCGCCCTTGCCAAAGGTAAGTGATCTTAAACTTCGAATCACTTAATTCGCATGTTGCAAATCTGTTTTTTGCGCAGGGTCACGTTCATGGAGGTGTATGAGGCAGTCTGGATGCGTCACATGCGAGTTTAAGCTCCTGGACCGCTATTTGCCATTGTTAGGGCAAAGAGCACTTTCGTTTTCGGGTAGTTTCAGCCGAAAATAACACCACCATTGAGTTCGTAGCGTCACTTTTAGTCAATCTGGGCTATCTTATATTTCGTTCATGACTATTTTTGTGAGTTTTGATTTGTAAGTTATTTAGCCACGATAACTTTGTAGCAAAGTTGCAGCAATTTCCTAGCAAATCTGGGTTGTTAATTGGAGAAGATGAAGACCAGCAAGGAGGATCCCCAAGAAACACATGGAGAAGCGTGACTGGGCCGTCAACAAGTCAACCGTCTCCTCCCTCTCTCATTCATAAGTCCCAACGCGCGTGGGCCCCAGCGCCAGATTTGTTGGCTTTTCCATTTATCCATAATGCATTATATTTATTTTATTTAAGGTATCTTAATAACGACATGTAATTCTGGTTCAGATGGCAAGTGAGCAAGACTTTGAGTTGGAGAAAGGGGGTTCGAGCCCCTGCTGTACCAATTTAATTTTTTTACAAAGGTTTTCTTTCAGATCCAGCGTGGCATGCCCTTCGCTGCCCCACAGTGCACCATCAGCATCAACCCTTAGATCTCCTATGATTCCAATCTAACGTACTAGGGTTGCAAGGCTTATCATGGACCTTCAAAGGCTATACACACAGGATCTGGGCCAGGTTCCTTTATTGTTTTTATATATATTATTTATATAATTATACTAAATTTAATATATTTGCTATATAAATTGATTTTTTAGAATTAATAATATAATCAGGGTTAGGATAATAAATTAGGGCTAGGGTTTAGAATTATATTTTCCCGATTATTTTGATTACTCGACTATTCGAGTTAATTAATGTAATTAATTTTTAACTATAAAAACCACAGAAACCCTAGAAAAGTTTATACTATTAGGGTTCGTCCAATCCCATTAGCCAAAAATCAGGATTTAATTTATTATTCGTTTCGACTAAATCTATTGGTCGTGATGGTTAATAATCGATTAATTTAATTAATCAAATCCTATAAATTAAAATACAACTATTTTGCTAAATGGTTTTAACCATCTTATTGGTTATGATGATTAGCATACCTTATCAATTTGTTATTATTTGTAATCGAATCTATCGATTATGAGGGGTAACGATAAATTAATAAATCAATAATAAAACATATTAATTCATTATTAGTGATAATCGAATCAATCGATTTGAATTGGTAATGATGCAAAACCCCAATCTTTTGACTATGGTGATCAAACCTATTGATCATTGCGGTTAATTGTGCCAAATCAGGATTGTACGCCCGAAACATCTAAAATACACTAAACCACGATACTACAGGATTTTTATCCTAGGCAACTCAAAATGCCCTTTCAAATCAAATTCAAAACTAAGATAGGTCATTCAAAAAGCCTTCAAACCATTCAAATCAAATTCAATTCTAAGGCGTAAAATCCTGTGCCCCGAACTACGTTGACTCTGATTCTCCCTAAGGAGATACGTAGGCACTTGGCAACAAGGCAAGTCCCCCTCCCTAAAATCTCATCTTTCCCCTAGTTCAAGTTTTTAGCCATAAACCTTTATCTTTGAATGTTAGCCTTTAGGAAAGGGTTGAGGGTGCCTAATACCTTCCCTCGACCTGATTATAATAACTTACCCCGATCTCTAAACTGCGTAGGGTTTCCTATTCGCCCTTCAGAATAGGTGGCGACTCTAAAAGTCTAATTTTTAGGGCAGGTTGCTACAGAAGGATATAGCGGAGTTTGTTTATTCGTGTTTGACTTGTCAAAAGTCAAAGATTGAACATCAAAAGCCGTCTAGTCTGATGCAACCGTTATCTATTCCCGAGTGGAAGTGGGATAGTATCTCTATGGATTTTGTTTCGGGCTTGCCAAGAACATCGAGTAATTGTGAGGCAATTTGGGTCGTTGTAGATAGATTGACGAAATGTGCTCACTTTATTTCGATGAGGATGGACTATTCGATGGAAAGACTTGCTAAGTTACACATTGAGAAGATTGTGTGTTTACATGGTATTCCGTCAAGTATCGTTTCAGATAGAGATCCAAGGTTCACTTCTAGATTTTTGGGAGGGTTTGCAAAGTGCTTTGGGTAGGAAGTTGCGTTTAAGTTCGGCGTATCATCCGCAAACTGATGGTCAATCGGAGAGGACTATTCAGTCGCTTGAAGATCTTTAGAGGTCATGTGTTTTGGAACAAGGAGGAAATTGGGATAGTTTCTTACCTTTGGTTGAGTTTACTTATAACAACAGTTTTCATTCGAGTATTGGAATGGCACCTTTTGAGGCTCTTTATGGTAGAAGGTGTAGAACTCCTTTGTGTTGGTATGAATCGGGAGAGAGTGTTGTGGTTGGACCCGAGTTAATTCAAGAGACTACGGATAAGATTAAGATGATTCAAGAGAAGATGAAGGCTTCTCAAAGTCGTCAGAAGAGTTACCATGATAAGAGGAGGAAGGCTCTTGAGTTTGAGAAGGATGAACATGTGTTTCTTCGAGTTACGCCAATAACGGGTGTTGGTAGAGCATTGAAGTCGCGTAAGTTGACGCCGCGTTTCATTGGTCCTTATCAGATTTCAGAAAGAGTAGGTGAAGTGGCATATCGTTTTGCATTTCCACCGTCTCTTTCTAATCTTCATGATGTGTTCCATGTGTCTCAATTGAGGAGGTACATTCCGGATCCATCGCATGTGGTTCGATTAGATGATGTTCAAGTGAGAGATAATTTGACAGTTGATACATCACCTATGCGAATTGAAGATCGAGAAGTGAAGAAGCTTCGTGGTAAGGAGATTGCTTTGGTGAAAGTAATATGGGGTGGAGTCGCCGATGGTAATATCACTTGGGAACTCGAGGATAAGATGAAGGAATCGTATCCGGAGTTGTTTGTTTGAGGTAATTTTCGAGGACGAAAATCTTTTAAGTGGGGGAGAGTTGTAACATCCTATTTTTATTAGATTTTATTTAATTATGATTATTTGATATTTGATAATTGTTTGTGTGTTTATTTAATTATTGTTTGAGTAATAATTATTTGATTGTGTGGTAATATATTACTTAGCTAATTAATAAATGGTAGAATTTTATTAGAATTAGCTATTGGGCCTAATGGGAATTAGAAATAAGAATAGTGGATGGGTTAAGCCCAATGAGATAATGAGAGTTAGAATAGAATTCTATGAGTTAACCTAAATTAGATAGAAAGATGGAAAGAAGAGTAGAAAGAAGAAAAGAGGCATAGAGAAGAGAAGAGGATTGTAGTTTCTTGAAGTTAGAAGGAGAAATTCAAGAGGTAAGGGTTTGAATCCAAGTTCTTATAGACTATATGATTGGGTAATGTGTGTTTGTGTAATCTTTCATCTCTTCATCTCATAGTTTTGGAAAACGTTAGGGTTTATGATAAAACAATGAGATTTTATGATTTGTTCATGTTTAAAGTGTTGTATGAATGACCCATGGTTAGAAACATGATTAGGAACATCATATGTGTGCTAATTTTGCTTTTAATTGATGTATGGATTGTGTTTGGGTTAATATGTGTTGTATGAGGGGAATGGGGAAGAAAATGGTGATTTTCTGAGTTTTACGCAGCATAGGTCGACCTACACAGAGGTTTGCGTCGACCTGTGCAGCCTAAAAGGCAAAAATCTGGGTTTTCTGATGAATGTGTCGACCTATTGGGTCAGCGTGCGCATACCCGAGGGTGGCAGGAGTTCAATGCATCGACCTAAGCTTTCTTTGCGTCGACCTGCAGATTCTATTTTTGGCAGATTTTTGTAAAGTCCATAACTTTTGATCCATAACTCCGTTTTATGCGCCGTTTGAAGCGTTAGAAAGCTAATGAGATTTTCTACATGATAGAGTAGGTTTGATTGGCATTTGTTTAATTTAATTATGATGTTAATTGAAAATAACATGTAATTATATATGTATGTTATGGATGAATCTTGTATGATCGATGTTCATGGATGCCTTATGAGATGTTAATACCATGAATTATGTGATTGATTGCTAAATGCTAATTGATGTGTGATATTGGATTGAATTTCATGTTGTGTAATGTTGTGCAAAGTTGTAAAGATATGATTGTGTAGTTTAAGAGATAGAGAGATCGTCTTAAATGCATGAGTCTTGTTTTGTTGCACACGTACACAAGCATGAGTCTTTGAAAGTGGCGGTAATCTCGCGAAGGTTATTTACTTGTCCTAAACCTAACGAGTATGGGGTTTGAAAGCTTAACGAGTATGGGGCTTTGAGGTGGTTATCTAGTCTTGAGAGAATGACAATCGGCATGACCGGAAACGATAACAGAGGGATCCACACGCATATCGCATAGAGTCACACTTGAGTCGCACGTGTCGGTGTGAAATATTGTTATGTGTGATTATGTGGTATGAATGTGTGGATGTGAATTTGATTGATATGCATATATGTGTAATGATGAATCATTTTATATGAATTAGAGAATGAGATGAGAATGAGATATATGTGATTGATACATATTTGATGTGAAATGTGGAATATATGTATATGTATGAGTGATATATGTGTATATATGTAAATCATTAATATATGAGGTTGTGAATTTGATTGCGATGCTTGATGGTATGGAACATGTTAACTTTATATTGGAGATAAATACATGTTTTGTGAAGAGTGATGAATTCTTGAAATGTATGCTTAATTATGCTGCATTTCCCATTATTATGTTTTCTATAAGAAGTTGAATTCTCACCCTTCTGTTTGAATGTTATCCTTTGTTGATAACGTGCAGGTTCCGACGAGTAATAGCTTGTCCGAGGATTTAGCCGAGGAGCTCCTGAGTTTGTTATTGGATTAGGTAGCGAGTCATATGCTCTGATCATGTAACACTTGGGGGGATTTCATTTAGACTTATGCTTATGTTTGGATATTGCTATTCCCTATGTTTTGTTGGATATTCGGATGTATTTGTTTGAGATTTCAGACATGTTGTTTAAGGCTATGTGGCCAAGATTGTGGATTTAAATGTTAATTCGAATTTGGTAGATGAATATAGTATGGGATATATTCATTAAAATTTTAATAGCAATTCAACTGTTTCCGCAAGCGTTTATGCATAATGTATGAAAGCATGAGATATACATTTGTGTTACAGATATGATCTTTGCGTATTAAGAGTGTTGGATGTTTTGTTTTAGGTTTTCATTGTGATGAATATAACATGTGACGCCCTTTTTCCTTTATGCATGCTTACTCTGTTTGATTGTATGATATATTTGGGGTTAGAAAAGGGGTGTTACATTAGTGGTATCAGAGCATGGTCGACCAGTCGGTCAGAGTCGTTAATGTCTTTATCTCCATTGTATTAGATTTGTGTATCTGACACGATCGATACTGTTTTTTTTGCTTCGGTTGTTGGTTGTCGTAGGACGATGGTTGGTGGAAGGAATGATGATGCCATTGCTGATGCATTGAGGATGTTGGCTAGATCTCTTGGCCAAATGCCTCAAGCTAATGCTGGAAATCAGAATGGTGATGATGATGAGTACCGTGCTTTAGGGAAGTTCCAGAGGAACAATCCTCCTATCTTTGAGGGTGAGCATGAACCGGATAAAGCTCAAGCTTGGTTGAAGGCGAATGAAAAGATTTTTCGAGTCATGAATTGTACCGATGCTCAGAGAGTGTAGTTTGGTACTCACATGCTGGAAAAGGAAGATGAGGATTGGTGGGGCAATATGGCTCAGAGATTTGATGAGGAAGGTATTCAGGTTACTTGGGATCGTTTCCGCGATGCATTTTTGGAAAACTATTTTCCGGAAGATTGTCGTGGAAAGAAAGAAGTGGAATTCCTTGAGTTGAAGCAAGGAAATGGTACCGTGGCGGAGTATTCTGCTAGATTTCAAGAGCTTATCAAGTATTGTCCTCACTACAATAATATGAATGCGGAGAGGTCAAAGTGTTTAAAGTTTGTCAATGGTTTGAGACCGGATATCAAGAAGGCAATTGGTTACCAACAGATTACCTGTTTTACTGAGTTGATCAATAAGAGTCGGATTTATGATGAGGATAGTAGGGAGAGTGCTTCTCACTACAAGGCTATGAATGATAAGAAAGGTCAATTCCGTGGAAAACCGTATGATAATAAGAAGAAAGCTGGTTTTGGCGGAAAGTCAAGTGGGGGAGGATCTAGTGCTCCGATCAAGTGTTTCAAATGTGGTGTTGAGGGACATCGTGTTGTTAATTGTTCCAAAGTTGAGGTAACATGTTTCAAGTGTGGCAAGAGTGGTCACAAGCCAAACAAGTGTAGAGGTGGTTCGAAGGTGACTTGCTACAACTGTGGTGAGCAAGGCCACATTAGCACCAAATGTGATAAGCCAAAGAAGGAACAAGCGAAAGGGAAAGTGTTTGCATTGTCTGGAGCGGAGGCTTCTACCGATGATAGGCTAATCCAAGGTACGTGCTTTATTAATGGTACACCTTTGATTGCTATTATTGATACCGGTGCAACATATTCTTTCATTTCTTTGGATTGTGCTAAGAGATTGAATCTTGTGTTATCTGATATGTGTAGAAGTATGGTTATTGATACACCTGCTATGGGTTCTGTTTCTACTTCTTTTGTGTGTTTGAATTATCCTTTGAGTATTTTTGATAGAGATTTTGGGATTGATTTGGTTTGTCTTCCGTTAGAGCAACTTGATGTGATTTTGGGTATGAATTGGTTGGAATTTAATCCTGTGTATATCAACTGCTTTGATAAGACTGTTATCTTTCCTGAGATTGGTGTTAAGGACGATTTGTTTCTATCTGCTAAGCAAGTTGATGAATCTGTGAAGGATGGTGCTGAGTTGTTTATGTTATTGGCAACCTTAGATATGCATGAGAAGAGAACCATTGAGGAATTGCCAATAGTTTGTGATTTTGCGGAGGTATTTCCTAAAGATGTAAGTGATTTACCGCCGGAACGTGAAGTTGAGTTTTCGATTGATTTAGTTCCTGGAACTAGTCCTGTATCGATGGCTCTGTATAGGATGTCTGCTTCTGAGTTGAAAGAGTTGAAGAGTCAACTTGAGGATTTGTTGGAGAAGAAGTTTATTCGTCCTAGTGTATCGCCGTGGGGTGCGCCTGTTTTGTTGGTTATGAAGAAGGAAGGTTCTATGAGACTTTGTGTTGATTATAGGCAATTGAACAAAGTAACGATTAAGAACAAGTATCCACTTCCAAGGATTGATGATTTGATGGATCAGTTGGTTGGAGCTTGTGTGTTTAGCAAGATTGATTTGAGGTCTGGGTATCATCAGATTCGTGTGAAGGCGGAGGATATTCAGAAGACTGCTTTTAGGACGAGGTATGATCATTATGAGTATTCTTTTATGCCGTTTGGTGTGACTAATGAACCTGGTGTATTCATGGAGTATATGAATAGGATTTTTCATGATTATCTGGATAAGTTTGTGGTTGTGTTCATTGATGATATTTTGATCTATTCCAAGAGTGAAGATGATCATGCTGAGTATTTGAGAATTGTGTTATCAGTGTTGAAAGAGAAGAAGTTGTTTTCTAAGCTTTCTAAGTGCGAATTTTGGTTAAAGGAAGTTAGTTTTCTTGGCCATTTGATCTCTAGTAGAGGTATTTCTGTTGACCCGTCGAAGATTGAAGCTATATCTCAATGGGAAGCTCCTAAGTCTGTTTCTGAGATTAGAAGTTTTCTTGGTTTGGCTGGTTATTATAGGAAGTTCATTGAGGGATTTTCTAAGTTATCCTTGCCATTGACGTTGTTGAATAGAAAGGGTAAAGCTTTTATTTGGACTTCGCAATGTGAAGCGATTTTCCAAGAACTTAAGAGAAGATTGACTTCTGCTCCTATTTTGATTTTGCCAGATCCGTTTGAGCCGCTTGTGGTGTATTGTGATGTTTCATTGTTGGGTTTGGGAGGCGTTTTGATGCAAAAAGGACAAGTGGTAGCTTATGCTTCAAGGCAACTTAAGATTCATGAGAGGAATTATCCGACACATGATTTAGAGTTGGCCGCCGTTGTGTTTGTGTTGAAACTTTGGAGGCATTATTTGTTTGGATCAAGATTTGATGTGTATAGTGATCACAAGAGCTTAAAGTATTTGTTTGATCAAAAAGAGTTGAATATGAGGCAACGAAGATGGTTGGAATTCTTGAAGGATTATGATTTTAGTTTGAACTACCATCCTGGAAATCGAATGTTGTAGCCGATGCATTGAGTAGGAAACCATTACATATGTCTATGTTGATGATTCAAGAATTGGAATTGTTGGAGCAATTTAGAGATTTGAGTTTGGTTTGTGAAGCGACGTCTACGTGTGTTAAGCTTGGTATGTTGAAGCTTACGAGCGGTATTCTTGATGAGATTAGAAAAGGTCAGAAATCAGATTTGAGATTGGTTGACATTATGACATTGATTAACCAAGGTAAAGGTGGTGATTTTCGGATTGACGAGAATGGTATTATGAGATGTCGTGATCGAGTTTGTATTCTGGATGTTGTGGATTTAAGAAAGAGAATTCTTGAGGAAGGGCATAGAAGTGGTTTGAGTATTCATCCCGGTGCTACTAAAATGTATCAAGACTTGAGGAAAATGTTTTGGTGGCAAGTTATGAAGAAGGATATAGCAGAGTTTGTTTATTCGTGTTTGACTTGTCAGAAGTCAAAGATTGAACATCAAAAGTCGTCTGGTTTGATGCAAACGTTATCTATTCCCGAGTGGAAGTGGGATAGTATCTCTATGGATTTTGTTTCGGGCTTGCCGAGAACATCGAGTAATTGTGAGGCAATTTGGGTCGTTGTGGATAGATTGACGAAATGTGCTCATTTTATTCCGATGAGGATGGATTATTCAATGGAAAGACTTGCTAAGTTTGCATTGAGAAGATTGTGTGTTTACATGGTATTCCGTCAAGTATCATTTCAGATAGAGATCCAAGGTTCACTTCTAGATTTTGGGAAGGTTTGCAAAGTGCTTTGGGTACGAAGTTGCGTTTGAGTTCAGCTTATCATCCGCAAACTGATGGTCAATCGGAGAGGACTATTCAGTCGCTGAAGATCTTTTGAGGTCATGTGTTTTGGAACAAGGAGGAAATTGGGATAGTTTCTTACCTTTGGTTGAGTTTACGTATAACAACAGTTTTCATTCGAGCATTGGAATGGCACCTTTTGAAGCTCTTTATGGTAGAAGGTGTAGAACTCCTTTGTGTTGGTATGAATCGGGAGAGAGTGTTGTGGTTGGACCCGAGTTAAGTCAAGAGACTACAGATAAGATTAAGTTGATTCAAGAGAAGATGAAGGCTTCTCAAATTCGTCAGAAGAGTTACCATGATAAGAGGAGGAAGGCTCTTGAGTTTGAGAAGGATGAACATGTGTTTCTTCGAGTTACGCCAATAATGGGTGTTTAGGGTTTTGGGAGTCTTGTAAGTTTTGTGTGTTTTTCTTTGTATATCACTCATGTATCTTCTAATATATTTAGGTTGACTTATTGTTTTTACTCATGAGCTTTTAAGCAAAGAGTTGAGTATTGATCTTAGTTGAAGCTTTTAAGCAAAACTAAGTATTGTTTATTGGAAGTTTAATCTTCTGTTTTTTGGTCAACAGTTAGTGACATATTTATCACTGAGGTGATTGGTTCTAGGAAGTGAGAGGGGATCTCATATCTAGAGGGTTCTAGGTAGAAGTCGCACAAGGTAGTGATTAGGCGAGAAGTTGTAAACTGAGATTGTTTAGGTTTTGAACTAATATTATCATAGTGGATTTCCTTCATGGCTTGGTAGCCCCTAGAGCAGGTGATGTTGCACCGAGCTGGGTTAACAATTGATTAGGATATTTCTTCTTCTACAATTTTATTCTTGCATAATCTCCTATTTTAGCAAGTTTTTCTATCAACAGATGATATCATAACATCTTTCTTGATATTGTGTTGGTGTTGGGAAATCTGTATTGCAAGTGCCAGAATTTCAAAATTCTAAAGACACAAGGATGATTCATATTCTGCTCTCAATTACGGAATGAAAAGGATTGTTAAATTGGTAGAGTCAAAAGTGATAAAGGTGGAGAATTTAAAAATAAAGATTTTGAAAAACTTTTTGACAAAAATGGCATTTCTCATGATTTCTCTTGTTCTAGAACTCCTTAACAGAAGGGAGCTGTAGAAAGAAAAAATCGTACTCTACAAGAAATGGCTAGAACCATGATCAATGAGACAAATATGGAAAAATACTTTTGGGCATAAGCAGTTAGCATAACATGTTATATTCAGAACATAATCTATGTAAGAACTATTCTGAATAACATTCCATATGAATTGTGGAAGAATAGTTTGATTATAAGGCACAAAAGTGTCTCAAGTTAGGGCACTCAAAAGGATACCTAGTGTACAACACTGAAACACGAATTGCTGAATAATCAATTCTTGTTAAGTTTGATAATAAGCTTGACCCTAAAATGTCAAAGCTAGTTAAAAATTTGGCAGATCTGGAGATCACAAATTCATACTCTAAAGAAAAGGATTCTGAAACCAAAGATTTTGGGCATTCTTAATAAGAAGCAACCAACACTCCACCACCTTTGAAGAAGCATAATAAAAGATCATCATATTCTAAGGAACTGATTTTCAGTGATAAAGTCGAACCTATGAGAACTAGATCTTCATTCAAACAAGATGAAGAATCTCTCATGGGTCTGGTGTTTATCATAAAACAATCATCCATCAATCAAGCTCTTGTTGACTCTGAATGGATTATGGCTATGCAAGAAGAATTAAATTAATTCTCCAGAAATAAGGTGTGGGATCTAGTACCTAGACCAAAGGGAAAACATATTATTGGAACCAAATGGATATTTATAAACAAGCTGGATGAGCAAGAAAGGGTAAGAAATAAAGTCAGACTGGTTGCACAAGGCTATAGTCAACAAGAGGGAATTAACTATGCTGAAGCGTTTGCATTAGTGGCCAGGTTAGAATCGATTCATCTTCTTATTTCCTTTGCAGTTAATCACAACATCATTTTGTATCAAATGGATGTTAAGAGTGCATTCTTGAATGGTTACATAACATAAGAAGTTTATTTTCATCAACCGTTTGGATTTTAAAATCATAAAAATCCTAATTTTGTTTACAAACTAAAGAAATCCTTGAATGGTCTGAAACAGACTCCTAGAGAATGGTATGAAAGGCTAAGCAATTTTCTTTTGAAAAATGATTTTACAAGAGGGATGGTCTATACAACTCTTTATCTAAAACATTTAAAAATGATATCATGGTAGTTCAAATTTATGTTGATGATATTACTTTTGGTTCTGCTAATGCTACTCTTTGCAAGTAATATTCTGATTCTATGCAGGCAGAGTTTGAGATGAGTCTCATGGGGGGACTAAAGTTCTTCCTGGGGATCCAGATCAATCAAAGTTTAGAAGGAACTTTGTTGCACCCCAAAATTTTCCCTCTTTATTTGAGCTATAAGTTAATAATGACGTTTATTTCGTCATTCAAAAATTGAAGAATAATAATAAAAGTTTCTCATATGAGTATTTGAGTTTGTTGATATCCAACTGAGGTTAATTGGATTGTATGTTGAGATTGCTTTTATGCTTCAAGTTAAATTCATCTTCAAAGATTGTTCAAGGCGCCATTATACTTTCAATTGTACAAGTTCAGCCTGAGTTAAGGAATTGAGAGTGAATCAAGGTCTCGATAATTCGAGTATAGATTTGATTTGATAATCTAATTGATTCTATTTTTCAAATTTTGTTAAAGCACTTTTGTTCATCAAGGTTCATTGAAGTTAAGTTCTCATTCTGGTTTGAGGTGTATGAGGCTTATTCTTGAATTTCTTCTCCACCAAATTACAAATAAAAGCATACATCATTGTTCAAGGTTGCAAGTTCAAGTATTCATTTTTTACCATTCATGAAATTTATGTGTTGCTTCAAAGATAATTGATACATGATTGATCTTGATTTAATTTCTTATGGAAGTAAAAGATTCATTGTTCAATATTCAAACTAATACATCCAAAATTCAAGTGTGATTATGTTCAATATTCAAAAGTTCATTACAAGGTCATTCAAGTCGAATTCACAACATCCATACATTACAAGTTTTGTCATCGTCCTGAATAGTGAAAAAATACAAATATTGTTAGCCTATTGACAATCTTCAAGGCCCTTCATCAAGAACTTCAACCTTGATCCATATCCTTTGGATAATACACAGTCAAGAAAAAGCCTCAAAATCAAGCCGCCTCTGAAAATAAACCGAAACAAAGTCTAGCATCAGAAAACCGGTTTAGAAACTTCACATATACATCAGAAGAAAAGCTCAAAAAAGGAGGAGGAGGCCATAACAGAAAACGAAAGATAAACGTAACAAACTCTAACCGAATCCGTAACAAACTCTCTTCAATCTTCATCTTCTCCAAGCTTCTTCAATCAATCTTCATCCAACCTTCAGCCATAACAGAAAAGCTCCATAAACCTTCAATATCATCATCTCACGATTCATTCTTCAATCCTCCAATCATCGCAAAAAATCAGAAAAGAAGAAGGAAAAAACGGAAGAATCTGTAACAGAATTCACAAGAGAAAATCGATAACACAAAAGCATAACAGAAAAGAGTAACAACCTGTAACAGAATCCAGATCCTTCTCTCTTCATCAACAAACTTCATCACCTATTCTCCACACTTCTTCAATCTGAGAACACAGATTCAACAACATTTGAATCCTTCAATCCACAACTCTACGTTCTTCATACAATTACCAGAAGACGATAACCTTCATCATCCTCAAGATTCACTCTCGATCCGTTTTTCTTCATCGCACAAAATTCTAACGAATTCACCATTTCACGTACAACAACATCAACGCAACAACGTTCATCATCATCATCGCCTCAGCATCAACAACAACTCCATTTTCTGCAACAACGCAATATCACCATCAACGCAGAGAACGAAAGAAACGGAGAAGAGAATCCTGAATCAAGAACCGTACCTGAACTTTGCGCGATGAAAGATTTACGATTTTCTTGTTGATCTCGCGGTCTTCGGAGGTGCGGCGGACGCTCTCCGGTCGGCAAGCGTCTCTCATTGCTTCATATTCGTTTGTGTTCTCCGCCATAAGCTACGGTGGCGAGAAGTTGAATCGGAACGAAGAAGTGCTCGATTGAGACGAAGACTTGAGAGTCTGAGAGATAAACGACGGAGAAAGAGATGGAATCGAGAGTATGAATCGAGGCGGAGAAGCTCCGACCAGAGAAGAGCTTGAACACCGGCGCCGTCGTGTTCGCGTGAAGAGGAGAAGCTTCTGAGTTCAAGAACTCCATGGTCCCACTTCTAACCCTAATTCCCCATTTAATTTCTTCTTTGTATCAGCATGTGTTTAATTGTGATTAATTGAGCTTAATGGACCTTTAATATGAATAAAAATTTGATTAGAAAATTGATAATCTGGACTAAGGATGGATTAACAAAAAATCCTTCGGCCTCCCTGCGAAATTCCAACGCTGCACCCCCATAAGAGCCCATTTTTACTTTTTCTTTAATGTACAGAAAATTGAAATAAAAAAGAGACTCTGATGGGCCAATTCTTTGGGTTGTAGCGCCCCATTTCTTTCTGCACACCATCTTCTGGCTAATACCCCCTGAGCCCATATAAATTCATGTATAGATCTAGTTTTTTTTCCATATTTTTCTTAGGGAATAAACTTGTAATAAAAATCACTTTGATTTTTTTTTTTTAGATAGAAAATGCTGTATAAAATCAAATACATTTGTTAGATTTTTTAGCATTTATAAAAAGGAATAATACAAAAACATGTGATCTCTTATTTTTGTTAGTTTTTAGATAGAAAATGCCATGAAAAATATTATGTTTGATTAGATTTTTGCTTGATAAAAAAAGAATAAAAATATGTAATATCTCTTGCTTGTTAGAATTTTAATATTTTGTACATAGTTTTGTTCTATTACTTTTAGATGAAAATGCCATAAAAAAAAACAATTTAATTTTGTTAGATTTTTGGTTTAGGATTTACTTAGAATTTAATTGCTAGTATTTTCTATGGTCGGTGCATGCTTCCTTGTTATTATTGATTTGGTTGTTGAGATGTGTGAGATATTTCGAGAGATCCTTCAATTGCGATTCGACTTGCTACGTGTTCCACTTTATTTGTGGGACACGAACATATTTCCGATAGATTCGTCTGATCTCTCATTCATTGAGATGTATATTCTTGTATTGTCTGGCTTGTGTCCTCCTGCAGGTTGCTTGTGTGGTTATGCTCGACGCGTACCACATGTCGCTTGTGATTTATTTTCACGACGACGCTTTCCGATTGACTTTGCTTGATGATGGCTTACGTGAAGTATTCCGGACTTCTCTGCTTGCACTTGCTAGCTCATTGCGGATTTGCTATCCGTTCGGTATCGTCTCCTTGTCCCTTTTACCGCTTTCTCGCATCATCCTTTAACATGAGAAGTAGGACCTAGACATGCATCTGGCCAAGCCCTCGAAAGAGGCTCTGTTTTTGTTGGTGTGTTTATATTTGTGCTTTGCGGCAGGGAGTCACGGTGTAATAAGTCCTATATGGCGCTCCGTTAAGTCCTCATGGAAGGCATGCGGAAAGGGTTAGCAATCAACCCCCGCCTAGTCTCATCGAGTCTGTTCAGTATGCGCACGCTACGCGTTGCTCGCTTCTGAACCTGCACAAGATCTTGTTATCGAGTATGTCAGGAAAAGGGTTCATGTAGCCGGACCCCCGCCTTTCCTATAGCTTGCGTCGCTCGATGTTGATGCTCGGTGTACGCACGCACCGTTTTCCTTTACGATCCGTGACGGCTTGGTTGCTGAGAGGGGTCCGCCCTCTTGTCTATGGCCCGATCATTTTCGCGAGGTCTAATGCTTGGTTGACTTGGGTTGAGTTGCTCCCCTTGGCTATGGCGGGACCGCTTTTCTACCACTCGGTCAGTACCGTTGGTTTGTTTGCTTTACGAGTGGAGCTCGTTTGTGTGATATACTTGTTTGCTTTCCCTTTTCCTCTCCCTCGTAGGTTGATAGACTAGTTTAGACTTGTACCCTTTGTATGACAACATTAGGTAGCAAGCTTTCTCCCTTAGCTTAGGCTTTCCTCATGCATTCTTTAAAACACAAACCACACTCTTTGATTTTCTTTTCTTAAGAGCTTGTTATTTCCGCTCCATTCCCAAGCATAAGTCTCCAAAGGTCGAGCAGCGGAGTGTGAATGTAACTTGTTCACCTAAAAAACATAAAACAAACAGAAATTAGTTAGCCGAGCTACGGTAGCTCTGATTCTGCAAAACAGATACGTAGGCAGCGGGGTAGGGCCCGTGCGAGCATAATCCTTTCTTTTCCCTACATTCTGCATTCATTTTAGTCCAGATTAGCGTAGATTTGTTACAGACCCATAGATTTAGACACAGGCGTGGATACCATCGAGTACGATGGGCGTGAGGGGTGCTAACACCTTCCCCTCGCGTAACCGACTCCCTTACCCTTTTTTCTCTGGTCGTGAGATCGTTGTGTTGTTTTGTGGTTTGCTGGCATTCCCTTCCTTTTCTGGATAAATATGTTAGTGGCGACTCTGTTAATTTTCGCGGTAGCGACAGCTGGCGACTCTGCTGGGGACGTCTCGACCTATTGCGGGTCCGGACTCAGCGAGTCGATCCTAGCGCTTGTGTGTTTATCTTTGGGTGTTTTACTGCTTTGCATATTTGACTGTTTGCATTGCATTCTATGTGCGCTTTTACTTTTTTGCATCATATTCTGGACTGTCTGGATTTTTATCTGTGGGTGGGTGTTTCGAGAGGTAAAAGACCCAATACCCAGGTCATGAGTGATACCATAGGAACTAGGACTAGAGTGGCTGTGACGGACAGAAGGCGTATGCCTGATTGATCTGATCACGTATCCACGGGCAGAGCTTGGTGGAATGAGGCAATATCGTATGATAACGCCTACATTCGATCCTCTGTTAGCTTTTTGACCTACCCTGGCCTAGATTTACCCGTGAGTGGGGCGGGAATCAATCATTGCTTAACAGGTACATTGATGGTGACTTTGGTTCTTGTTCGAGGGTTACCGCTGTTCTCGTTCGTGGGTTACCGCTATCCTCGTTCGTGGGTTACCGTGGTTCTTGTTCGAGGGTTACTTTGGTTCTTGTTTGAGTGGTTCCATTTCTGTGATGATGACTATGGTTTTGATTCTACTGGTTATGTTCTGTGATCTATGGGGTGTTCTGAAATGGTGCCGAACTTTTGAACCTGGATCGTGTAACTTTGAGGAAATCCAGACTTGTCCGGTGGGAGACATCAAAAGTCCCACCACTTTGCATCATTGCATATTTACTTTCCAAAAAATGATGTACAAAAAATAACTAGCATACATGTTCCTTTCATTTCCAAGGAATCATATCTTTAAGCCTCGTGTCGAGCTCTTCCATCTTTTGCTTGCTAAAAAATCAAAACACGAGAATTCCTTGGAAATTAAATGAACATGGCATTGCATTCATATCATGCATCTCATACATTTCATGCATGACAGGTGTTCAGGATTAAGGGTATCTTATTCAGATTTAGTACTTTCTCCAGACTCAGAGACTCGACTTGTTCTTATTGGGTGCTCAAAAATTAGTCATGGAACAAATTTGTGGGTGACCAAGAGGAAAGCTCAGTTGGGGTTCTTTTTGAAGACTTGTCTTACGCTCATTTGCTTCCATGCTTGCTTTATTTGCAACTGGTTAAGCTCCATACTGTGTGGATGTCTACAGATTCTTTGCTTGATGACGAAGACGCTTGGTGTGAGTTCTATTTTGGGGCACCTAGTCGTATTGTTAAGATCTGCAAGTATTTGAAGTTGCTTGGGGCTCCCGAACGAGGGATAAGCAAGACATTGTCTATCTTGAGCATTGCACCATTTGCATTGCTCGAATCCCTAAAGCACTGACAAATTCCGTGTGACTTTGCCAGAATCTTCCGCCAGACAGTAATCAAGAGTGTTCTACCGAGACGCCTCTCATTCTCAAGGATCTACTTCACATCCTGAGTCACCTCCTCTTTCTGGAGTTTCTTTGTCTGTAGCCTTCGCTTGTCAACCGATACGGAAAGAGTAAGAGAAACAAGCTGATGAGAATCGTAATGCCTTGTATCTGAGTTACTTCCTTGCTTGTGGGAATTTCAGTTGGTTAAGATTCGTGCTTTGGATCTTTCCCACCACATATAGCTCTCCTGATTCCAATGACAATAGTCGGTGTGTTCCAATCTGGGGGGAACCTGGTCATAATGTCAAGTCTTACAAAGTGTTGAGGTACAAAGAGTCCAGGACTTGCTCGATACAAAGATGTTTGAGTTTACTCATAATGGTTCTTACCAGTAAATCCTATTTCATCTGCTGCAAGTAAAATGTTTGTTCTTCCTCGAGGAAGTAACTCATGAGAATCACATGCAATTGGTACTGCCAGAGGTTTCCTTCCCAACAACTATTGTGTGTTCCAAGTAATGACTTTGATAGCCAAGCGTCAGAGGTTATTGTTGTTCGCTGATAGTAATACAAGTTTCCTCCATTCATGATGGTGTGTTATGTTCCAGCAGCTATATTTAGGGCTCCCGACCGAGGGATAAGCAAGACTCCGTGTTCTTGAGTTTGCATCATTGGCAGCTCAAATCCCTAAAGCATTCACAATTTCCAATCACTTTGTTTGGGGCTCCCGACCGAGGGATAAGCAAGACACCTTGTATCTTGAGCTTGTGCACCATTGGCACGACTCAAATCCCCAAAGCTGAGCACTTACAACTTTTTGTAAGGCCTCGCCGAAATCTTCTTCCGTGAAGTAATCTGAAGTGTTCTACAGGAACATATGCTGATGATTGGTGTGTTTCCACTCTGAGGGCACTTGGTTATCTGATTAAAGGTTGTCAGCCATTCAGAGACAAGGTTCAAGACCTGATTGATTCAAAAGCTATCACATTCGCACTTGAAGGCCAGAATTGAAGTTCTCCTCCGACTCAGCGGATCTTCTAAAGCAATAAGTCCATACGGAGAGGATCTCCTCAACATTAGCAACTGCCGAATCATCATGCATGTTCATGTTTAAGCTTTCTTGCTTTGTTCAATACTGTTTGCATGTAAAACTTGTTTGTTTTTGAACTCTAATCATAATGCACTGAACATGTTTGTCTTGAAAAAATCTAATCGCTTTTGCTCTTATATGTTTTTATATGCTTTTTGTGATACTAAACTCTTGTTAACAAAGCATGATAACTCCGTAGGGAGAATGATGAACATAATACCAAGAAACCTTATGCTTTTGAGTAAAACCCTGTTGATGATGTACAGGCATTGTTTCAAATTCTCAAACACTGGAGATATAAGGGAGTGAAACCTTTGTTAACCCCTCTGAGCCTTCGAAGTAGGAGTTTCTTTTCTATACAAAAAAACCTTCACATTCAACCCAGGGGCGGGTAGTGTTCAGTTAATCTGGTCGAGCGTTCGGAATTCATCAGGAGCACACATCTAAGGATACAATAATGGCTATCCATCAACAGATTGAGGAAAGTCAAATCCACAACGATTATCCCTCACCTCAGGAGGTCGAGACATCAAATTTATCCCTCACATCAGGAGGTTGAGACCGACATCAAAGCCGATGTGGTTTATCCCTCACATCATGAGGTCAAAATATGACGATACCACAATGGTAATTCTTCATCAATCAATGACTCAGACAGTCACTATGCACTTCCAACAAATATGAGATTCAGGATCACACGACTTGTTTAAAAAAAAAAGTCCGCTAAGTCAACAAGTTGAAAGCATGTGACTTAGGCAAAAGTTAGGGCATCCCGCTGGACATCCAAATCAAAATTCAAAAGAATTTGTCCAAGCAAAAATTAGGGAAACAAAAAAAAAAGAGAAAAAAGCAAAGCAAAAGCGAAAAACAAGGATTACAAAATAAAAATCCTCATCAAAAGAACAAAGTCGTGTGATCAGTCACCAAAAAACAAAAGATAAAATGGCTGTTGTGTCCAGAAGACCGCGTCGATTCCTCACTTATCTCAAACTCCTCTTGAAAGATGAATGCTTGCATCGAGTTAACTGAACTTAGGACTGGAGAACATCACGAAGGGGGTGGGCACCAAATAATTTTGAGCCTAAAAATCCTTTTTTCTCAAACCGTGAACCTGGCCACGTTACAACCCTTAAAAGTCCTAATTGAAGCAGGGTTAATTCGAAAGCAAACTATACACGAGAATACGGTAAACTGACTCCTAGGAGATCCGCTAATTACTTGAGTTGGTATCACGCCATATTTCTTTAAAAAAAACTCGATGTTACGACATCCTTTCAAAAAGTTTCTTTTAACTTCAAGACAAAACATACTCTTTGCATTAGAATTGTATTTCTCATAATAAACATTCTTTGCATATGAACAAGTGCTTGACATCAAGAAAGTTTCCATCATGAACTTCAGATGAAAAGTTTTATCCTCCTGAAGGACAAGTTGTCTTCCGAACTCCGTTGAGCAGAGGCAACAATATTTCAAAGTCTGATCACCCTCAGGGGCACAAAATCAGTCGAATACTTTGTCGAGTAAATTTTCAATCAATCTGAGGCAATCAGGTCAAGATTCGAAGAATCTCTCAAAGTGCTGAGCAAACAGGGGTATTCACCCAAGCACAGTCAAACCTACCTACAATACAAGTCAGGCAAGGGCATGGTTCCAAAGTTCATGATACTGGGGCAAGTTGGCTATGATAGCACAAATCTCAGGAAGTATTTGCAAGACAAATTTCTTCAAAGTCCATACAGGCTGGGGCAAGGCACTATGCATTGACATTCTTTCCTCATCACGAGGTGTTCAGTTTAAAGTTCGGGTGTGAGCTAAACAACTTATGAACTTGAGAACCGTCAGGGTCGTCATCCTCAACAGTTAGAAGCTGAAAGTCCAATGCTTGTTGGCATTCTTACAATCATACGAATATGCATAACACTTTGAAAGCCAATGTCTGTTTGGTATCTGTGACATCAACATTTGCTTGACCCCTTAAGCCCACTTCCTGGTGGCACTCTCTTGGAGAACCAATGCCTGTTTGATGCTCTGGCCTATACTTGTTTGGTGTTCTAATCACTGCTTGCTTGTCAACTTGTGGATCCATTGCTTGTTTGGAAAATTTCAAGCTCAGATGTTTGACAATCTGTTTGCTCTTACATTTGCCCATTATGGGTGAGCATCACTATCCTCTGCCATGTGAGGAAATCCCGTGGATGTCATGCTATATCCTGGGGCATTAACATCTGTTTATCTCGCAGGTACATCCTTTGAGCGCATCATATCAGCACATTGGCGGATCTAGTCAAGTGAGAGATTCTCATTCCCCAGCCGAGTGCATCCTAACGAGAGATTCTCATTCCCCAGCTGAGTACGTCCAGATGAGATTTTCTTTGTTCCAAGATTCTCATATCCTCAACAAAGCACATCTCAATGCATTCTCCATGCTCCAGAAGCCTTATTCCCCGGCAGAATGTCTTCTTCCCAGTTGAGTCATGGTTGGATGGTATCTGATTCCCCGACAAGTTCTTAATGTGGTTCCTTGCCCGAAACTCCTCGTTCTCCCCAGTAGAGCACTTCTCTCTTCAACAGATGGACCTGTTTCCCCAAGAGAGTTATCTTGTTCCCCAGTGGAGTTGTCTTAACAAAAGGTTCTTATGCTAAGTTCCTTATCCCCAGCGGATCTCTCATATCCCTAGCAGATCGTTGTGCAGAAGTATCCATCTTCCCCACTGAGTTTCTTTCCTCAGTAGAGATTCACAAGCATCCTCAGTAGAAGCTGTTTCCTTCAAGGACTTCCCCAGCGGAATGCATCCTACACAAGCAAGTTGGTCACTCCCCCTCAGAGTTATCTCCATGACTTGCTCTTATCTCCATATCCCCAGAGTGTCGAGAATTTGCTTCTCCAATAAAGTTGCCCGGGTAACCCCAAGCAGGATTTATTCCCCAAACAGAGCTCGCGTCCAAATTTGATCATCTCCAGCAAATTTCTGATCCATCTTTGTCAGCTCGTAGTTTGTGACTTCTGGTCACTCATCTTGTCCTCCCCGCAGAGTTCTATACTCTCTCCAGGACTGCTTCAGCAATTCAGTGCTCTTCCGTTGTCTCCCTAAGCAACGTTCGAATCATGCATCATTCGCATTGCATTCTCTAAGCGTGTAGCGCCTTCCTTCTCGGGAGCGTTATTCCATACGCATTCATACATGCATCATGCATTAATCATATCATATCTGTCTCTTTCTGCAGGAAAGTTATCCAGATTCAAATGCTCTTCAGAGAGCAATATTCGCCTAGTCATTACAGGCGCTTATCCTGATGTTTTGAATCAGAAGAGGATTGTTCTACTTATTTTCTGGCATAGCTCAGATCAGTTCAAAGACATTCCTATTCCCGATGCCCCCAGATCGGTGGAAGATATTTGTTCCTATCCTGATATCCAGCTCAGTTGAAGGAACCGCCTCAGGATCTCCCAAGATCTTCCGAAGGAGCAAGCCCTCTGATACATCAGATCAGTTGGAAATATCTACTCCCTGACGATTTAGTTCGTTCAGAAGAAGAAATTCGTCTGCCCAGTCCTGACGCCTAACCATCAGTTGAAGACGCTTTCTTTACCCGGCGTACATAGTTCGGAAGAGATATCTGTTCCTATCCTAATATTCAGATTCAGATTAGTTGAAGGAACCGCCTCCGGATCTCCCAAGATCTTACGAAGGAGCAAGCCACTGATATCATCAGATCAGATGGAGATGTCTGCCTGGTCGACTTTGTCTTTCAGATGAAGATTGTCCTACTTATTTTCTGGCATCATGTCCAGATCAGTTTAAAGGCATTCTTTCCCTGGCGTACACAGTTCGGAAGAGATATTGTTCCTATCATGATTTTCAGTTCAGTTGAAGGAACCGCCTCCGGATCCCCGTGGTCTTACGAAGGAGCTAGCCGCTAATTCCCATATTAGTAGGAATATCTACCTGATGATTTAATTGCATCAGAAGAGATGTCTGCCCAAATTCCCAGATCATGATTCCCAGACCAGAGATACTTATTACCCGTTGATGTCCAGATCAACCGATGTATCTCCCTCGATTCCCAGATCGACTTAAGACATCTATCCCGATGCAAGTTCGGAGACATCTGCTACGTCTGATACCCAGATCAGTCGAGATGTTCCTTCTCTTGATACCCAGATCATTTGAAGTGTTTCCCCTGCCTGTGGGTGCCCGTTCCTTCTTATCGCAAATTGGAACATATTTATTATCCAGATCAATTGAAGTTTTTTCTCCTCGTCTGCGGGGTGGTACATTCCTTCTTGTTACAAGATGGAATCTTCTATTGATCAAGAGCGCAAATTTTCGAGTTCATTCTGGTATTCAATCTCCTTCCCCCTCAACGGTTCGAAACTTTCGTTTCTCACTCGTCAGGTTCAAGAAGTTTGAATAGGGGCAGCTGTTGCACCCCAAAATTTGCCCTCTTTATTTGAGCTATAAGTTAATAATGACGTTTATTTCGTCATTCAAAAATTGAAGAATAATAATAAAAGTTTCTCATATGAGTATTTGAGTTTGATGAGATCCAACTGAGGTTAATTGGATTGTATGTTGAGATTGCTTTTATGCTTCAAGTTAAATTCATCTTCAAAGATTGTTCAAGGCGCCATTATACTTTCAATTGTACAAGTTCAGCCGGAGTTAAGGAATTGAGAGTGAATCAAGGTCTCGATAATTCGAGTATAGATTTGATTTGATGATCTAATTGATTCTATTTTTCAAATTTTGTTAAAGCACTTTTGTTCATCAAGGTTCATTGAAGTTAAGTTCTCATTCTGGTTTGAGGTGTATGAGGCTTATTCTTGAATTTCTTCTCCACCAAATTACAAATAAAAGCATACATCATTGTTCAAGGTTGCAAGTTTAAGTATTCATTTTTTACCATTCATGAAATTTATGTGTTGCTTCAAAGATAATTGATACATGATTGATCTTGATTTAATTTCTTATGGAAGTAAAAGATTCATTGTTCAATATTCAAACTAATACATCCAAAATTCAAGTGTGATTATGTTCAATATTCAAAAGTTCATTACAAGGTCATTCAAGTCGAATTCACAACATCCATACATTACAAGTTTTGTCATCGTCCTGAATAGTGAAAAAATACAAATATTGTTAGCCTATTGACAATCTTCAAGGCCCTTCATCAAGCACTTCAACCTTGATCCATATCCTTTGGATAATACACAGTCAAGAAAAAGCCTCAAAATCAAGCCGCCTCTGAAAATAAACCGAAACAAAGTCTAGCATCAGAAAACCGGTTTAGAAACTTCACATATACATCAGAAGAAAAGCTCAAAAAAGGAGGAGGAGGCCATAACAGAAAACGAAAGATAAACGTAACAAACTCTAACCGAATCCGTAACAAACTCTCTTCAATCTTCATCTTCTCCAAGCTTCTTCAATCAATCTTTATCCAACCTTCAGCCATAACAGATAAGCTCCATAAACCTTCAATATCATCATCTCACGATTCATTCTTCAATCCTCCAATCATCGCAAAAACTCAGAAAAGAAGAAGGAAAAAACGAAAGAATCTGTAACAGAATTCACAAGAGAAAATCGATAACACAAAAGCATAACAGAAAAGAGTAACAACCTGTAACAGAATCCAGATCCTTCTCTCTTCATCAACAAACTTCATCACCTATTCTCCACACTTCTTCAATCTGAGAACACAGATTCAACAACATCTGAATCCTTCAATCCACAACTCTACGTTCTTCATACAATTACCAGAAGACGATAACCTTCATCATCCTCAAGATTCACTCTCGATCCGTTTTTCTTCATCGCACAAAATTCTAACGAATTCACCATTTCACGTACAACAACATCAACGCAACAACGTTCATCATCATCATCGCCTCAGCATCAACAACAACTCCATTTTCTGCAACAACGCAATATCACCATCAACGCAGAGAACGAAAGAAACGGAGAAGAGAATCCTGAATCAAGAACCGTACCTGAACTTTGCGCGATGAAAGATTTACGGTTTTCTTGTTGATCTCGCGGTCTTCGGAGGTGCGGCGGACGCTCTCCGGTCGGCAAGCGTCTCTCATTGCTGCATATTCGTTTGTGTTCTCCGCCATAAGCTACGGTGGCGAGAAGTTGAATCGGAACGAAGAAGTGCTCGATTGAGACGAAGACTTGAGAGTCTGAGAGATAAACGACGGAGAAAGAGATGGAATCGAGAGTATGAATCGAGGCGGAGAAGCTCCGACCAGAGAAGAGCTTGAACACCGGCGCCGTCGTGTTCGCGTGAAGAGGAGAAGCTTCTGAGTTCAAGAACTCCATGGTCCCACTTCTAACCCTAATTCCCCATTTAATTTCTTCTTTGTATCAGCATGTGTTTAATTGTGATTAATTGAGCTTAATGGACCTTTAATATGAATAAAAATCTGATTAGAAAATTGATAATCTGGACTAAGGATGGATTAACAAAAAATCCTTGGGCCTCCCTGCGAAATTCCAACGCTGCACCCCCATAAGAGCCCATTTTTACTTTTTCTTTGATGTACAGAAAATTGAAACAAAA
Organism: Vicia villosa; assembly: GCF_029867415.1. Lineage (NCBI taxonomy): Eukaryota > Viridiplantae > Streptophyta > Magnoliopsida > Fabales > Fabaceae > Vicia > Vicia villosa. Next base: position 114,368,992 of record NC_081181.1, on the reverse strand, counting down.
AAGAGACTCTGATGGGCCAATTCTTTGGGCTGTAGCGCCCCATTTCTTTCTGCACACCATCTTCTGGCTAATACCCCCTGAGCCCATATAAATTCATGTATAGATCTAGTTTTTTTTCCATATTTTTCTTAGGGAATAAACTTGTAATAAAAATCACTTTGATTTTTTTTTTAGATAGAAAATGCTGTATAAAATCAAATACATTTGTTAGATTTTTTAGCATTTATAAAAAGGAATAATACAAAAACATGTGATCTCTTATTTTTGTTAGTTTTTAGATAGAAAATGCCATGAAAAATATTATGTTTGATTAGATTTTTGCTTGATAAAAAAAGAATAAAAATATGTAATATCTCTTGCTTGTTAGAATTTTAATATTTTGTACATAGTTTTGTTCTATTACTTTTAGATGAAAATGCCATAAAAAAAAAACAATTTAATTTTGTTAGATTTTTGGTTTAGGATTTACTTAGAATTTAATTGCTAGTATTTTCTATGGTCGGTGCATGCTTCCTTGTTATTATTGATTTGGTTGTTGAGATGTGTGAGATATTTCGAGAGATCCTTCAATTGCGATTCGACTTGCTACGTGTTCCACTTTATTTGTGGGACACGAACATATTTCCGATAGATTCGTCTGATCTCTCATTCATTGAGATGTATATTCTTGTATTGTCTGGCTTGTGTCCTCCTGCAGGTTGCTTGTGTGGTTATGCTCGACGCGTACCACATGTCGCTTGTAATTTATTTTCACGACGACGCTTTCCGATTGACTTTGCTTGATGATGGCTTACGTGAAGTATTCCGGACTTCTCTGCTTGCACTTGCTAGCTCATTGCGGATTTGCTATCCGTTCGGTATCGTCTCCTTGTCCCTTTTACCGCTTTCTCGCATCATCCTTTAACATGAGAAGTAGGACCTAGACATGCATCTGGCCAAGCCCTCGAAAGAGGCTCTGTTTTTGTTGGTGTGTTTATATTTGTACTTTGCGGCAGGGAGTCACGGTGTAATAAGTCCTATATGGCGCTCCGTTAAGTCCTCATGGAAGGCATGCGGAAAGGGTTAGCAATCAACCCCCGCCTAGTCTCATCGAGTCTGTTCAGTATGCGCACGCTACGCGTTGCTCGCTTCTGAACCTGCACAAGATCTTGTTATCGAGTATGTCAGGAAAAGGGTTCATGTAGCCGGACCCCCGCCTTTCCTATAGCTTGCGTCGCTCGATGTTGATGCTCGGTATACTCACGCACCGTTTTCCTTTACGATTCGTGACGGCTTGGTTGCTGAGAGGGGTCCGCCCTCTTGTCTATGGCCCGATCATTTTCGCGAGGTCTAATGCTTGGTTGACTTGGGTTGAGTTGCTCCCCTTGGCTATGGCGGGACCGCTTTTCTACCACTCGGTCAGTACCGTTGGTTTGTTTGCTTTACGAGCGGAGCTCGTTTGTGTGATATACTTGTTTGCTTTCCCTTTTCCTCTCCCTCGTAGGTTGATAGACTAGTTTAGACTTGTACCCTTTGTATGACAACATTAGGTAGCAAGCTTTCTCCCTTAGCTTAGGCTTTCCTCATGCATTCTTTAAAACACAAACCACACTCTTTGATTTTCTTTTCTTAAGAGCTTGTTATTTCCGCTCCATTCCCAAGCATAAGTCTCCAAAGGTCGAGCAGCGGAGTGTGAATGTAACTTGTTCACCTAAAAACCATAAAACAAACAGAAATTAGTTAGCCGAGCTACGGTAGCTCTAATTCTGCAAAACAGATACGTAGGCAGCGGGGTAGGGCCCGTGCGAGCATAATCCTTTCTTTTCCCTACATTCTGCATTCATTTTAGTCCAGATTAGCGTAGATTTGTTACACACCCATAGATTTAGACACAGGCGTGGATACCATCGGGTACGATGGGCGTGAGGGGTGCTAACACCTTCCCCTCGCGTAACCGACTCCCTTACCCTTTTTTCTCTGGTCGTGAGACCGTTGTGTTGTTTTGTGGTTTGCTTGCATTCCCTTCCTTTTCAGGATAAATATGTTAGATGCGACTCTGTTAATTTTCGCGGTAGCGACAAACTTACATTCATCAAACAAAGTATACAAGAGAACTTCTGAAGAAGTTTGACTTATCAGGAATTTAATACATCGAAGACTCATATGCATCCAACATGTATTCTTGAGAAAGATGAAGCAGGAAAACAGGTAGAACATAAATTATTCAGAGGTATAATTATTTCTCTTATGTATCTGACTACTTCTAGACTTGAAATTTTATTCAACATTTTCTTATGTGCAAGATTCCAATCAGATTCTAGAGAATCTCACTTAACATTTGTTAAGTGAATCTTTAGATATGTGAACGGTACTGCTAATCTTAGCTTGATATATAGAAAATTAAAGGAGTACAATTCATTAGGTTATTGTGATGTTGACTATGCTAGAGATAGACTTGAAAAAACAAGCACCGGTGGAAGCTTTCAGTTTCTTGGTGAAAATATGATTTTATGGTCCAGCAAAAGGCAATCTACAATAGCTCTACCAACAACAGAAGCTGAATACATTGAAGCCTCGATATGCAACACACAAATACTTTGGATGAAGATTCAGCAAGAAGATTATCAAATTAAGTAATGTAACATTCCTATCCTGTGTGATAATACTTCAATTATTTTTTTATCCAAGAATCCCATTTTGCATTCAAGAGAAAAGCATATTAAAATTAAAAATCATTTTATAAGAGATTATGTTCAGAAGAGTATTTTTAATTTAAAATTCATAGATACAAACCATCAATGGGTTGATATCTTTACAAAACCCCATGCAGAAGACATATTCATATTTATTTTGAAAAATCTTAAAATGGAAATATGTCCAGATTGAAAAATTCTTCTGCCTTTGAATATGTAAAATGAGAATCTGGATATTCTGCTCTGGAAAAGTTAGCCTTCTGAAAGTTAGAAGGTTCTCTATCCAGATGGAAAAAATTCAGATTTTCATGGGAAACTCTAGCTATTGGACTCTGAGGAAAATCAAAAGGAAGTCAAAAGTTTTTGACATTCTGAAGTATGAAATCATGCATGCAACTATCAAAACGTTTGAAATGACCTTTTAGGAGCTCTATGTCTCGGAAATAGATGAAATAATTTTTCTCTCCTAATTCATCAATATTTTGGCATTATTAATATTATTTATTATGGGTGTTTTCAAAAAATTTGTCTTAAATTCATTCGTCCATTGTTTTTAAGTGTCTCTCACACTTCATTTTCTTTCCTATTTCAAAAACCATTCTCTCTTCATTCTTTCATTCATCTATCTGTCTCATTCTTTCGTGTTTAAAATCTCTTTTATCTCTTTTCAAAAATGGTTTCAAAAACTCTCCATGGTGATGAAGAACTTCTTTTTGTGATCAATGAGAAATTGGTCAACTTCACTGAACTGAAAAATATAGGTTTTGGTCTAGTGAAGTATGTTCTTAGACAAAAATGGAGAAACTATTTCAACATGCTAAACGGTCCCATCTACCCTAATCTTTCAAATAGTTTTTTGTATATTCTTTTTTGGGGCAAGATGATATGGTTGTCCACTCATATGTCTATGGTTTTTCCATCACTATCACTCCCATCCTCATTGTTGCGGAAATCAATTGTGAAAATAGGGTTCCACCATTGAACAATGTCGTTTTAACTCTACCTTCTCTGAGTCTCTCATTTTTAACATTTATGACAACTTAGACCATATCAACAGTTCGGCTTCTCTTTGTCGAAAGACCAAAGTCTGGCATCAAATTTTGATGTCAAAGATTCATTAAAGGGAATTGGAGATGAAAATCCTTACCTATGAGGACAAGCATCTTCTATACTTCCTCGAATACCATGTCCATGTTAAGATTCCTTTAACCATATTTAACTTTCTCAAGGAAATGGTCATTATTTCTCGCAGGAAAATGACTTTTCTTATTTCGTATGGAGGATTTCTTTCTGAGCTTTTCTTTAGGGCTGAGATAGTTAATAAGGTCAGAAGAAAAAGGTCATTTGTGGGTCTAATTGAAGAAATATGTAAGATGTTTGAGTTTTCTATATAATTTTCGGATTGTTCTTGTTTCATTTCATTTTGTAATCTTTGATTTAATCAATGGAATTTCATGTTCTTATCCTTTTAGTTTTCAATCTTGTGCTTATTACTCATTATTTTTTATTGATGACAAATGGGGAGTAAAAGAAATGATTTTTATATATCTGATTTCCTAAATAGAAACCCAAACATATGATATATCTTGGTTATTTTCAAGCAAATAAATATGATTGCAATATCTATTTATGTTTTGCGCTTAAGAAATATTTGTGATAACTCTGATAAATCTGATCATAACAGATCTATGTTTAACAATGCACTTTTTAAATATGATTAAAATTTTCTGGAATATCAACATCTTCTAAGTCTTACTCTCAGGGGCAGCTTGCAAACCTTAATATGAAGAAGTCATGAAAATTTTGATAATATTCTCAAAGGGAGCTTAAAAATTAACCTCACTTTGATGAAGTTGAAAATTTTATTAAAGTTTAACTCATGGGGAGCTTACAAACCTAACTCTATTGTTTTAAACTATTATGCGTTTACCAAAGTAAAAAATTGTTCATACAAAATACATGGATTTGTCATCATAAAATGGGGGAGATTGTTCGAACAAGTTTGGCTCTGCAACTAATCCTTGAGTTTTGATAAAAAAGTATAAAATGTAAGGAGAATTTTTTTTTGGTTATATAACGGTTTATTAAGTGCCCAGGATCTGATAATTAGTTATGGACTCTTGGCGAGCAAGTTGTGGACTCTAGACTAGTGAAAGTTTTGGACTTGAACGAGCAACTCTGAACTCTGGACACTAAATGCACTTTGAACCAATGATTGAATACAAGATGTGTTTACATGCGAATCTGCATCTAGAAACATCAAGTTAAATCATGAAAATATCTTATCCAAAATATCTCTGATTCAAGACTTTGAAGTCTCAACGTTCTTAAAGCATTGAAGACTTTTTGATCAAGCTTCAATTTTTTTTATTAGAAGCCTTTAACTCAAGAAGTTAACGAAAGAGAGAGAAAATGACCCTAAACTCTGATCAAGCTTCAACAACTTTATTCATAAGCCTTTGACTCAAGATTTTTTCACTGAAGGAAGATAGTGTGGAAATAATATTATAATACAAAATAAACATCATTTATGCTACTCTGTAAAAAAGGAAAATGTGTTAGTACCAACTTTTTCAATACGTCCAATCCTTCCTCTCACTGCTGCTAGCGCCACTCTACTTCTGTGCATCAAACGTCTTTTTGTAGCTATGATTTGTGAATTTCCAACTTCGCCATCCAACGGATATATTCTTCATCTATATAAAGGAGATCTGTAAGCAATGAAAAAATATACTGGAATATTGAATAGAAAAATAACTACAATGTACATATTCAAAGAAAAATCAAGAGCAAAACACTGAGAACAAAAAGTTAAGCATCTACACAGAGAAGAAAGCCACTACTATCTTGAAAGCTCTATAGCTTTCATTCTTTGTAAATACTGTTGCATTGTAATTGTGTGTATCGGCTTTTTAAGAAGCATTTCATAAACACAAACCTTGTAACTTTAACCAATTGGTTAAATTGCTTGAGTGACTACATGTTTAGTCAGAATACTCGAGAAGTCATTGACGGGTAGTCTTTAAGTTGATTTCCTTGAGGGATTAAGGTTAGTCACGATACTTGAGAAGGCATTGACGGGTAGTCTTTGTAGTTGTAATCAAATTTTTTTATTAGTGGATTAAGTCCTTGTGATAAGAAAAATATACCTTGGTGGGTGGACTGGAGGTAGAATAGTTAACGGTGAACTAGGATAAATACTTGTGTTCTTTATCATTGTTAAATTTGTGTTTTTTGTATTTGGGTTCACGAAAAAGCTATGAATCAAGGAACACAATTAAACCCCACATTTCTTGTGTTTCATTGAACCTTCAATAACAAATATTTGTTTTTCTGATGACCTGGTCCTTTTTGCTTGAGATATCAATTCAACTCTTGATGAATGAACTCAATCAATTCTCAGAAGCTACTAGGCTAAAGACAAATATAGCAAAATGTAAAGTTTATTTTGGGGGTGTGCTTGAGCAAATCCAACAGAAGATAAAAGACACTACATATTTCTCTATAGGCAAGTTCCTTTCAAATACCTAGGTGTCCCTTTATCTAGTATAAATCTGGTTGTGTATCCATGTGAGCCTCTAATTGATCAAATTGTGAATAGAATTAGACATTGAACTGCAAAATTATTGAGTTATGCAAGGAGATTCCAATTGATTAAACATGTATTTTTCTCTATAATTGCTTATTGGACGCATATCTTTCCAATGCCCAAGAAAGTGATTAAGAAAATTGAAACTATTTGTACAAACTTCTTATGGAGTGGGACAAAGGAAGTGAGGAGAAAAGCTCATGTGGCTTGGAACAGAGTTTTTTATTCTAAGAAAGCAGGTGCGTTGAATGTCAAATCTATTATAGAATGGAATATAGCGACCATTAACAAGTTGCTATGGAATCTATAGGCTAAATCTGATAAGTTGTGGGTCAAATGGCTGAATGAGTCCTACATCAAAGGGGAAGACATAATGAGATGGCAGGGTGCAAAAAACTACTCTTGGATTGTAAAAAATATTCTAAAATGCAGGGGAACTGTAGAGAAGATAGAGTATTGGGAGGAAGCAATCCAAAATGGTAAGTATAGCACAACTGCCATGTACAAGGAGATATGAGGTGATAAAGTTAATATGGAGTGGCATAAAATGCTACACCCAAATTATGCTAGACCAAGAACTAAATTTATTCTTTGAATGACTCTGCAAGATAAACTGCCAACGGACAGATTGTTGAGGTTTAGGGTTAAAACTGATGGAATTTGTATCATGTGTAATCAGTCTGAAAATTTGGATCATCTCTTCTTTAACTGCGCAAAGACTAAGAAGATTTAGAAAACTATTTTGATTTAATTTAGATCAGTTATCAAAGAGACCCTATAAGTTGGTCTATAGAGAAAGGTTGGCTTACTCAAGATACCGAGAAGAAAGAGTGGAAGAGACAATTGCTGAAAGTTGGTGTGGCCGAAACAATATATATCATTTAGAAGATATAAAATGAGATAAAGTAGATAGAGTAGAAGGCTTAGGTGTTTGGAGTTTCTTGGATTCCTTTGGAATCAGTTGTAATCTCTATTTTAGAATTTATCAAAGTTTATTTTATTCCAATTTTTTTTTTTAATTTTACACTTTTAAAACTTTTTTTCTCTAAAATGAAAATCAAACATACATATAGCTTGTGCTTGGGAAATATAAAAATCAATTATGATTTATATGGTGTACACAAAGATAGAAAATTAAAATTTATAAAAATCAAATATGCATATAGCTTGTCTAAGATAGAAACTTAGACTAGAACTATATGAGAGAAATCATGAACATTTTATGATTTATGTTAATCCTAATATACAACTTTATCCAACAAGACAAAGGGTGAGAATTATGGAATATATGGAGGGGAAGTAGAATATTCAAAATTAATGGTTAAGCATATGATAATTCAAAATTGGAATACCCTATATGAAACCATCTTGGATTCCATTTCAGCTCCATCTACACATAAAAGTTCATTGCCACCTTTGATGTTTAAGTCTAGCTGAATTGAATCCCCTACAACTTGAGGCTTTAGTTCTTTATTTTCTTCTGTTCCTAGTACTTCTTGATAATTGAAAACTGAAGTATGATTCTTATTATAAAACTCATTCATGTCTATTATGTTTTCTTTACTATCTTTGTTCATATTTTCCATGAAATTTGATAAAGCTGAGTTGAATTCAAGATTGCTTTGTCCAACTTGTGAAAGACTTGTTTGTGCTTTCTCTAACACTGCCTGAAAATACTTCTCTTGTGCCTCTATTCTCATTTGCAATTTCTTGTTTACCTATTGACAAGGAATTATTTGGAATTGAACAAATAATATATAACTTGGTTAGAAAAGTGATAGAAATTAGAATACCTCAAATTGCTCTTCTAATCCCTTTTGAACTTCAATTTGTTGCTTAAGTGCCTCAGCTATTGGGATTTCCCTATTAATTATTAGGTAAACTAGTTAGGAAGTTGAATTAACATAAGAGTTAAAATGCTAATTTCATATGCAAGAAGTTTTAGATGGTAATTTAACTCATGAAAATTATAGTCATACTCGTACATATAAACTATGAAGCACAACAAACGAACATTAGACACGACATCGACATTGACATGTAACATCGATAATAATTTTAAAATATAATTTATTAAACATAAATACAAATGTCAATATCCGTGTTTGAACCGACACTAACACTAACACGCCTATTTTTAGAAATGTCGGTGTTTTAGAGCGTATAAAAAATAAAAATTAAACATAAAAAGACATAATTGGTTAAATTCCAACATACCCCTCTTCGTTATCACCTCCATAACTGGCATTAGTCTGTGAAGAATGGTTACTGAAATTTACATAGGAACACCCTAAAAAGTTGAAACACATAAAAAGTAACATTATTAAAAAATAGTTGTTTTCACATAAACTATAAACTAAAAGCTGCTTTTATAAGTTATCTTGGATAACTTAAAGTAAGCTAAGAATAACTTATTATGAGCATGTCAAAAACACTTTCAAGAAGTTGCTTCAATATTGTCTCACAAGTATTTAAGTTACTATATAATTTTAACTAAGTAAATTCCAAACATGAATTGACTTATTTGTAACTGACTACTCACTGTTATTCTCTTTGTATTGTTCTTCATATTGTTTCCGACCATTTTGTCCAAGTCTATACTTCTGCAAGTTAACACAAAATCTCATTTTATGCCTCTAAATAAAAATTCATAAAATGACTCACACTGTCTTTTCACTTCTTAATCTATTTTTAACATAACTTAAATCTATCATCAATATCTAAAAAAGAATACAAATTGTTACCTGTAAATGGCTCTTCAAATGATATAATGTCAATCCTTTTAAGCCCATTAACCTTAGAACAGCCTTTGGAGTTGCCTCTAAACACAATAACATAACAAACAAACAAAATTTTCAAATAAATATCAATATGTATCAAACAAAAAACTCCATAGAGATTAAATGAACTTACTATCAGGACCACCAAGCTTTGTGACAGCATCGACAAACCGGTCGTGAAGATCAGCTGTCCACCTCAGCCTCGGCTTCGGGTCTCGTGTCATCGTCATCATCACTCCATCATAACCTTCTCCTCCTCTCTCACCACTCTCCATCATATACCCTCTTCCTTCTTTTGTAGCCAATAAAAGAAAATCTTCAATTCAAGTGTCAATATGATTTTTGTATTAAAAATGGAAGAATCTATAGTTTCACAAGACAAAAACCTGACTCTGATGAGTAATCATAACCTATTGGAATTGGATTACAAACCAAACGAGTCAGAAGAACAGAACATTATTGATTAAAAGAAAACATAAGATTGGAGTTGTGAAATATAAATAATATAGAAAAATGGCTCAATGGAGTAAGAAGCAACAAATACAAAAGCGTCAAATACAGTGATGAATGAGGTTTATATAATTGTGTTACAGTGATTCAAATAATTGTCACGCAAATTTTTCTAATAATTAATTTATGTCAATGTTAAAGATTATTATTAAAATAATATTATACAAACATCATTTGATTAATGCATATTCAGCTCACCTCGTAGAAAACAACAGGTCCTATATTGTTTAAGGAACATGTTAGAGGAAATATCGGCGACGAATCTGAGGTAACATCGTGAATAATATTATAGTACTAGTATGTTTTTTTCATTGAAAAGCTATGGTATAACATGGTGTATCGTGCTGCTGCATGATCTCACCGTTGGATCTGTGTGATGGAAGAGAGATGAGTTTGTTATGGAAATTGGACGGTGGATGATGTGAGGTGAGGAGGGTGTATGGGATTGAGGTGGAATGGATGACAGCGTGGAATATTCGAATTTGGACTACACAGGGGAAGGTGAGTTCTATCACATGGATGATGGAAATTGGAATTGGAGAGAAAGAGAGAAAGAAAGTGGAGCCCATCATGATGATGACCATGTTTTGTTTTGTTTGTTTCTGGCTGCCGGCAGAATATTCCTCCTCCGTCTCTGGCGGAGGAAGCCATCTCGGAGAATTGGAGATGTAACATGATAGAAATTATTTTCTTTTTAAAAAAAGAATAATTCAATGTATTGTATAAAAATATTCTAGTGTTTAATATAAAATGAAAATAATATTCCTACACTATTTCATACACTATATACATCTATATTTTTAGAAATAACAAAGAGAGAAAATTTATATATATTTAAAATTTAATTTTGTTTCGTTTTTAATTTAAATTATGAGGTGGTTGTGATAACAGAGAAGAGACACAATTTTATTTTTATTTAAATTACGTGTTATGTTTGTGTCTATCTAAATATTTTTCACACCATATTTTACTGTTTACCAATACGATGAATAGTAAAATATTATAATAATATAATATTTTAATATATATATATATATATATATATATATATATATATATATATATATATAATTGTGTGATTAACCAATATTTTATATTTTATTAATCAACTTTATTTTATTATTAAAAATTATTTTTAATATAATGGCGTTTATTATCCAACTCCCTCAATTCGTTAACCAACTTTTTATATTTTATTAATCAAATTTGTTTTATTACTAAAAATTACTTTTAATATCTGAGAGTTTATTAACCAACTTTTTATATTATATTAATCAACTTTGATTTACTATTAAAAAATATTGTTCACGACCATGGCAATGTTTACCGTATTTGTGAATGTTAGACGATAGGGATGGTCTAGAGGGGGGTGAATAAACGACCTTTTTCCGACTTAAGAAAAATTTAGCTTTTGAAACGTGATAACCCGGAATCAAAGTTATCGTCTTGAACGATCAAGTTATCGGGGACCAGATATGTGAAATAACCGAAACGGATGAAAACGATGAATTTTAATTACTCGCTTTAACGGAATTATCAATTGGCTAGCATACACACTTAAAAGAGTCTTACTCGCAATGAACTGTTTAACTCAAATTGAACAAAAATTGAATGTGTACTTTTATCAAACACTTGGTGAGCAATTTTCACCAAGCTTCAATTTTTGCTCAACTCTGAATTTTTACCGAAAACAAATATTGAAAAGATAAAACTAAAGGCGATAAAGAACACGAGATTTGTTAAGGCAGTTCCTCTATCGTCCTCGCAGGAGTACGTCTGCCCCTAATTTCAAATGAAATTAGGAAAGTTTTATTTGATTGCAAAATGTTTAACAAGGAAAGAATTTACCAATCACCAACTACACACATGCAGTAAAATTGAATACAATTCTTTCCTCCCCTTGATTCAAGTAGAACCAAGTCAATGTCAATGATCTTCACCGATCAAGACCCCGATCCTTCCTTTTTCAATCCTCCGGTTATAGCAAATTTGATGAGCGAGTCTACAATCCCTCAATTCCTTATGCTCGGCTGAATTGAACCCAAAGCGAAGCGATCGTCAAAAACCTTCAAATCAAACCCTTGATGTAGAAGGAAAAACCCTAAGGTTTTATACAAGAAACACCCTCAACAATCTTCACTCGAACAAGACAATTGTCTACCGTCGAACCTTATCAACGCATGTTCCTTACTCCGATCGAAAAAAATTATTATGTGTGATTTTCGGTCAATTAGCGAAAGGTTGAAGATGAGAAGAAGCTTGAGTATATCTTTCACGTTTCTTGTTAATTTTGCTTGAGAATGATCAAAGAATATATATACCACACCCTTTGCATTATCCACTTAAACTCAGCAGAAAAACCAGTAATTTTAGCGATAGGTCGACCTGTCCATCTGTGTAGGTCAACCTTATGTAGTTCTACACTAGTTTTTGGATCAAACATGACACATGCGTCGACCTGAAGGGTCGGCGTGCGCATACCCCAGGTTTCCCCAAAATTCCATGCGTCGACCTGTAGGGTCGGCGTGCGCATACCCGAGATTTCCTCAAAATGCCATACGTCGACCTGAGCAGGCAATGCGTCGGCGCATTCTGCCTCAACATGGAATTTTTCTCAAGTCCACCAATAGGTCGACCTGTAGTACTGGTGTGTCGACCTGTTGACAACATTTTGCCAAAATTGCCTTTCCTTAATGCATCCACTTGATTCCTTTGTTTCCACATGCATTTGGTCAAGTTCACAATGTTTTGACATCATGAAAATACACATTTTCCCTCACAGTGAACAGTGACTATTTTTCGGTTGAAAAAGTGTTAGTCGGTAAGCTTTTGCGACGAATTTAATGACCAATTTTAGTGTTCTTTTTCATAAAGTAAAATTAAAAGTTTTGATACTTAAGAATCAAACTTGTGACCTATGCGTATTTTAATAAGAACATGTCACTACACCACGTCACATCTATTGTTAGATTTTATATTTAAACATATATAGTTTTATATAAATATATTATATGTTAAAATAATAACTAATATGAAAATTTTAGTAAAGTTTAAAAATTGAAAGAGAATTAAAAACTTAAAAAAATAAAAAGGAAATAGTAATATAATAATATGGATTAAAAATAGAAAAAGAAAATAAAAAATATTAGTGATCGAAATTTCGGTCTCTAATTTTTATATATAAATTAAATTGTATATAAAAATATTTTTTCGTAACCGATTTAGTGACCTCTTAAAATTGACTCATGAATATCAAACTTTGGTGGCTAATTTGGTCACTATAATGACCGAAATTTTGGTCACAAAATTTTGGTCTCTAAATCGGTGGCTGATTTATTTTAGTGACCTCTTAAAATTGGCTCATGAATATCAGATTTTGATGGCTATCGGTCACTTAAAGTGAATTTTCTAGTAGTGAAAGAATGGTGTACAAATATCATTGCTGATATAAAATCTAAAATTGAACATGGTAAAAAATAACCAAGATAAATTATGCAACTTGCATTGGACATGAATCTACGACATGAGAGCTAAGAGTCTGGTATGGGATGAGAATAGATCTGAATGACTTACAAGAGCCTATAACTTAATCTATTTTAAAAAAAAAAAAACTTATGCTTTTTTAAAAGTCTATTTAATTAAATAGATCAAATTTAGATTATTAAAATAAAATCTATGAAAGCTTATAGATCGGCCTATTTATTCATATGAGGAGGGATATTCTTACTCCAATAGTAAGTAATCAAGACTTACTCCTCATCATGACTATTGATTCTTCTTAATCTAATGGTTAAAATTAATGAGTATTATTTTTCTCTCTCCATATTTAATTATTTATTAATTTTAACCATTAGATTGAAAAGAATCAATGGTCATGATGAGGAGTAAGTCTTGATAACTTACTCTTGAAGTAAGAATATCCCTCCTCTCTCTCTCTCTCTCTCTCTCTCTCTCTCTCTCTCTCTCTCTCTCTCTCTCTCTCTCTCTCTCTCTCTCTCTCTCTCTATATATATATATATATATATATATATATCTCTCTCTATATATATATATATATATATATATATATATATATCCTAAATAGGTTGGTCTATATTTCTCTATTTTATCAATATTTTTCCATATTTTTCTCTATTACTATTCTCCTATCTTTAATGACTTATAAATTATGGTAGCTAATACTTTTTAATCTTTATATATTAGATAAACAATTAAGAAAAGGGTTATTCTCTTATCTTCAGGTAAAACTTTGACAGAATTTAAAAGGTTTATTTTTTGATATATTGTAAAGAGAGAAGTTTTTTAAGAGATCGAGGGTCTTAATGAATATGTATGTAGCGTAGCAAGAGATTTTGAGAGCGTGGAAGGGTGATTTGGTCTAGGGGTGAATGTAGAGGATAAATTCATCTTAGAGTTTTCATCGATTTTGGACCTAACAATAGCAAATACATGGTTTAGGAAAAGAGATGAACATCTTATCTCATATAAATGTGGGGTGGCACGTTCTCATATATATATATATATATATATATATATATATATATATATATATATATATATATATATATATATATATATATATATATATATATATATATATATATATTTCTTTCTTATTTGTAAGTCAGGTAGGAAGATTTGTTTGAATTGTAAATTTATTCCGAGAGAGAGTTTAACTATCCCAGATAAAGTTTTGCTTATGCATGTAAGAATTAAAAGGAGAGCAAAGATTAAAAAAAGTCACATGGGAGAGCTAAGGATTAAGTGGTGACATTTGAAGGGTAAAAAACAAAGAAATTTTTAACCCAATATCTAGGAGGAAGGGTTTGGACTACTACAAGAAATTGCAAAAGATATGTGGAATAAGATGACCCAAAAGATTGGAAAAGTTACTAAAGAGACGTTGGGTGAATCAGGAGGTTTTGGACTTAGGGGTAAAGAATCACGGTGGTGGAATGAAAGTGTTTAGAGTAAAGTTAAAGTAAAAAAATGATTATTTTAAAGAATGGTTGGTCTAAGTGTAAAAGGCCGAAACTTGGAAAAAGTACAAGAAAGTTAAGAATGAGATCAGAAAGGCAGTCAATGAAGCAAAAATCTCAACTTTTGACAGATTTTACCAATCTCTAAGAATCAAGGAGGGAGACAAATCTATATATAGGCTTGTTAAGAGAAGAGAAAAAAAACTAGAGATTTGGATCAAGTGAAATGTGTTAAAGATGTAGAAGGAAAATTATTGGTTTAGGAATAAGATATAAATTATAGGTGGAAGACGTGTTTCTTTATTTACTTAATGAAGGATATGACATTGGACTCTAGCATACTTGACATTAGACTGGAACTATAATTACTACTGTCGAATTAAAAAACAAGAGGTAAAGGAAGCGTCGAAAATAAGGAGTAACAGAAAGGTGATTGGACCAAATAAAATACCTACTAAATTATGAAAAATTCTTAGAGATATAGGTATTAAGTGGTTTACAAATTTTTTTAATAAAATTATAAGGTTAAAACACATGTCGGATGAATAGAGAAGAAACACTTTAGTTTCAATCTATAAGAGCAAATGAGATATATAAAATTGTGCAAATTAATGGAGAGTTAAAAATATGAGTCATACCCTAAAATTATGGGAAAGAGTAATTAAACAAAAATTAAGAAAAAATATTCAAGCTATTCAAAGTCAATTTAATTTTATATTTGAAAAATCGGTCATAAAAACGATCTATTTATTACATAGACAAAATTTTAAAGACGAAATATATTTAATGTAAGTATTTAATATTTTAAGAAGGGACAAGAGTATGTCTTCAAACTTGTTGGATACAAAATATAAGTATTTTAGATACAGATTTTTTCTGTCTATCTATGAGTTCAATTTTCCTAGTAATGATGAATGTCTTTAAGAGTGTCAACATAATTGAAATGTTAAAATTTCACTTTGATGTCTTAATGCTCATTGTTTATTTATAATAAAAAAAGGTATGAGTTTGATTTTTAATAATGCGTACATGTTAAAAAGACTAAATCTTTTGTTAGCAAAATTATATTAATAGGATTATAAGAAGTACTACAACCCATTACAACATAAACAGTTTATCCACATCAAAGTGTTGAACATCTATCCACCTTCTATGAATCTAGAATATATTTAAAGAATAATATTTGCATTACATTCATGGATACAATCCTTTACGGAAACTAGATAAATTAAAGTACAGTTAAGTTATAATAACAGTCAATTACTGATTATGTTTTTTTTTTAATTATTTATGAAAATTATAAAATCAAATTAATTTAATTGATCAACAATCAATTAGTGATCAAAGGATGGAGAGTACCATAAACTTTCCTTTATTTATTCTCAATTTTCATTATATGCCAAAACTTTCATTTTTTTTATTTTTCTTTCAATTTTGTTTATAGAGTGGTCTCCTTCCTTTCGTACTGACTAATCCACCCGAGAGCATTACTGTTCCACGTAGCCTCCGAAAGTTTGTCCTAAGCTCCTTCAAACTCAGGACCTCAAGAGGAGCATACCCTTGAGACCCAAACATCTTCCCACTAGACTCAATCTTAAAACAGCATGTGAGTCCGCTCATTTCCTAAAATTTTTAAATTAATTTAACTTATCCTTTTTTATCATATTTGTTCACTTACAACCAAAAACAAAGCATAAGAATCATTTGATCCGTGAAGAAATAGTAATCCTTCAAAATCTAAGACTTTGTGGTTTTAAACATCCTTTTTATCATCTTCTGCTCACTTTTGAATGCCTAGATTTTATTCTTTTGTTAGCAGATCCACTTTCCCTTGACCCACAAACACAACAAATAACTCTTATACTGTATTAATTATTGAAAATGAGTGAAACAATCTTCGCAAGGAATTAGTTATAAACAAGAAGCGTAACATATAGAACCAAAAATCAGAATTTTATATAAATTAAATCATTTTTATTTAGATAAAAAAGAACTCTTTTAGTTTATATTATTTATGAAAACGACACGATAAATTTAAATAATTGATCAAGATCAAACAAATTATATTCAATTTTACAATATAAAAGATCAGTTTATTGTAGTTGAGTTTGCTTTGTTTAATCATCGTCGCATGTCTGCGTCAAATACATGATAACAATTTTTTTTAACAAAATTGTCTATTAAAAATTTAAATATAATAATTAAAAATTATTGATTAATAACACTAGGTCACCCAGCTCCAGTGGCGGAGCCAGGAATTTTAGATAGTCTGGGCAATATTGTGCTAAATAAAATTAATTGAACATGCGAATATTGTGCTAAATAAAATTAGGAGGTAAGTGCCCTCTCTAAGACCTCTTTGCGGTGAATGTTCGGATAATATCAACATCTTTAATTGACTTGAATATCTCCCGCTCGGTGTAACATATCATCAAGTCATTGAACCACAAATTGTTGATCTTGTTGAGCAAATTAGACTTGATAATCCTCATTGCTGAAAAAACTCTTTCAACGGATGTTGTCGACACCGGTAATATCAAAGTCAACTCAATGACTTTGTAGACTAATAGATTACTTAAGGAGAGACTAATGCAGTTGGAATGCATGTGAACCTGAACTCTCAGAAGATTCGGAGTTATTTAATTTATGAATGAATTTAATTGTCTTAAATTTAATAAAACTTAACTAAGAAAGAACTTGAGGAGAGCTTACAAACCTTATCTTATTAGACTGTTTAAATTAGGAGGAGCTTACAAACTTCATATCGTTAGTAGACTGTTCTATCAATTAATTTACATAGGGGATATAAAACTATTAGAAATTAAGTAATCAAAAAAAGAAACAAACAGTAACAAAACAAAATTAAATAAAAAATTTATTGAATAATAAAAACCTAATCAAATAAAATTATATGTTTTCCATTTTTTTAATAAAATAAATAATCTACTAATAATAGAAGAAAACATTTTGTGTTTTTTAAAATATTTTATAACACTAGAATAAATTAAGTAAAATAGACAAAAGACTAAATAAATTAATTCTAATAAACTAATAGGGACTTGTTTTTGCTTTTATTTATTTTGATTTAAGTATATGCATTAAATATTTTTTGGGCTTTTTTTTATATATGTTTTACCGAAGCAATACATTCATGTTATAGAATTATCATATATGTTTATTTTTATGATAGTCATGACTAATAATAAAAAATAATACTGACGTAGGAATATATAAGACAAGTGTTGTATATTAGGGAAATGTTAACAGGTGCTCCAAGAGCACTCTTTAAGTAATTAAAATGGTAAGTTTTTTTTAAAGATGTGTGTATTTAATCTATTAAAAATGTATTAGAAATTAAAATATTGACTTTTTTATAAAAAAAAAAAAAAAATCTTTATTGAGTATCTTAACGAGTGCCCTGAGGACACTCGTTAGCAAGAACCTCTGTTATAATTATTGTTTAATTTTAAGGGATTTTTTTTTAATTTCTGTTTTGATTCATAAATAATTAATTGAGTTGGGTCTGGACCATTGGTTAATCATCTGTTTTAATTTCCACACTCTATTTTTTATTAATTTTGCCCCTTATTTTATCTAATAATTGGTCATTAAATTGGGAAGAGTACAACGAACATAGGGGTTGAGCCTGGGCGCATGCCCGGGCTGGCTGGGCCATAGAACCGCCAGTGCCCAGCTCCATATGTAGTTAAGTTTTTTGTAAATGAATTTAGTTTCATCTTCATGTCATAGTTTCCTCTGCATTTTAATGTTCTATTTTATCGTTAATCCAATAATAATAATAATAATAATAATAATAATAATAATAAAACTAATAATTATAATAATAATAATAATAATAATCCGATAATAATAATAATTATTATTATTATTATAATATTAATAATTATAATAATAATTATAATTATAGTAACAATAATCATAATAATTATTAATATTATTATGATAATTATAATAATAATTATAGTAATAATAATTATTATTATTATAATTACAATTATTATAATTATTATAACTACGATTACAATTATTATAATAATAATAATTATTATTATTATAACTATAATTATGATAATAATAATAATTAGTATTATTATTATTGGATTATTATTATTCTTATTATTGGATTATTATTATTATTATTATTATTATTATTATTATAATTATAATAATTATTATTTTATAGTTATAATAATAATAATAACAATAATAATGCTAATAATTATAATAATAATTATTATTGTTATTATTATTATAATAATAATAACAATAATTATAATAATAATAATCATTATAATTATAATAATTATTATTATTACACTATGGAAATATTCTTTGGTAAAAAGGTTGTTGATTTTATTACATAATAAAACTAAATCAATTGGATAACTAGCGATTTTCGTTCAGCATTCTCCGGCAAGCAGCGTTGTAGATTGATACTCTAGGGTTGATACTATTGAGGAGATTTAAACTCATAGTCTTAAGACTATGGATCAATTCAGTAGGAAATTAACCCTGGAAGCGACGATTAGGCGCTATTAGGGTTGGCTATGGGTCGAGGCAGGCCAAAAAAGAAGGCGGTGAAGACACCAGCAGCGAGAGTTAGACTTTTCTTGCCAAGTTCCAATGAGAAGGGGAATGCAAGTGGTTCAGAGGATACTAGAACCAATTATAGAAGAGAAAGTTGAAGAAGACCACGTCATTGAAGAGGAAAAAGATAAGACAGTTGCAGGGAGTGCACAACCGCAACTGTGGGTGGATGTGATAAAAGGGAATAGGATGTCAGCTAATGGGATGGGACTGAAATACACGTCGTCGAAAATAGTTAACAGCGAGATTGAGGTCGTAATTGAGGAACAGGATGTCAAATGTGAAATGGAATTCTGGAAAGATGCTCTCATCATATATGAAATTGGAGAAGGGCTAACTATGAATGCAGTTAAGAGATTCATGATGAACACGTGGAACTTTGTTACCTTACCGGATTTATACTACCATGACGAAGGATACTTCCTGATTCGATTCAGACCAAGAAAAGATGGGGAAGATGTGCTTAAGGGAGGCCCATACTCAATTTATAAGAAACCTGTGCTCCTATTTGAATGGTCACCAACCTTTAACGTGAAAGAAGACATACTTAGGGTGCTTCCCATCTGGGTAATTTTCCCCCAACATTTTTGAATTTATGGGGAGATGAAAGCAATAGTTTTAGATGATGACATTTTATTCTTTACTTTATAAAATTAATTGAGAAACAACATATGACATGGGTTAAATAAAATAAAATATAAAATTCTTTTACATGGGTGTAAAACGAATATCGCTTACATTATAAGTGGTATTGTATATTTAACCCCTATAATAATAATAATAATAATAATAATAATAATATGAGTTTTATATCGATTATGTATGGCTACACGTGTAAAATCGGTATGTGGGGACCGTCGTTCCAACGAGACTCGATAAATTTAATTGACGTTAGTCTTTACATTAATATATTTTTCTGGTTCCAATTTTTAGTTTTAAAGATTAGAAAGTTTTGCGTGAGAGCGGAAACACTTAGGCACAGGTCAATAGCACGACAGTGTGAACTCGTACCAGATAGTAAAAATTGGATTTAATTTTTTAAAATCAGCAAAAGCGCTTAAGTGATTAATTAGGATTTATTAGTTTTCAAGAATTGTTCTGAAATGGTAAATGAGTGAGCGACAGCAAAACATTTACTTAAAAAGCCTGTGAGAGTGAGTATTGTTTTTAAATTGATATTTCCTTCCAAAAATTATTTTATCAAAACAAAAGCCAAGGATTTGTTGAGTCCCAAAGGTACACGGGAAATTACATACCGGTCTCCATTGTTTGATATTTTCTAAAAATCGATTTAGTTTTAATTTTTAGTTTTAACTCTCTCCTATTAAAAGACTTTAGCCTTAGATTTACAAAGCATCAATAGATAACGGTAGATTGATTATTAGTTCTTGTGAACTCGATATCTTTTAAAACTACAACAGATCATGTGCACGTGCGGACAGCGAATAAATATCACATCAAATCAAAGATACTCCAGGTTGTCTTAAAATCTCAATATCAAGTAACACATAATAATATTGTGGTTGAGACAACTGGAGGCATATTTTTCTTCCACTATGGATCTCCGGATTGAACAAGTTTCTACCCTGGAGGATAGTATTCCTGAGACCCAATTCATGATTGATGAGAATAATAAGACTCTTAATGAAGTTCATATTGACTTTAATACATAGGTGTGAGTTAATCTAACTAAAAATGACAAGGATATGAAGCCTCCTTTTACTCAATATGTATCCAAGAACCAAAGAAAGAGAAAAAAAACTAAAAGTGTGCACATCCAGGGACGGAGCCACATTACTTAAAGTGTAGGCATGTGCCCCCACTTAATTTTTATGTCTATGTGATACTATTAATCTACTATGGATTGCAAATGCCATATCTAAGCGTAACAGTGCAAAACCATAAAGTATATGCCCATTAAAGTCATATGTTTATATGCAACTCCGTTTTTTTTCTATTAATTTAACTTTTACAAAGAAAAAAAACATACCATTAATAATACATATATTTTTCTATTTGCTTTTTCTTTTTCCTAGTTTATTTTTTAAAATATACATGTCAAATTTTTAGCATTTAAATTTTGCATATTATTTTTAAATATAAAATATATTATTCAATTTAATTAATCATTTCAAACAATTGTTTTATTTCTTTTAATTTGAAAATAAAATTATTTTAAAAAATTATAAATTTATATGTAATATTGCCCCCACTATTCAATTTTTCTAGCTCCGTCCCTGTGCACATCCACTTTAATCATGGAGGTGGAGCCCATTTCACCTAAGTGTTGCATACAGTCTTTGCAGATATGCCACCCCTTTCAATGAGCTTATTAAAACAAACACATTTTTGAGCGGTGGCAAAACCACCTTGGAACAGAAAACATGGAGTCTACATTCATGCAAAGGAAGAAAATATATTAGTGTCAAAATTTGTAGATATATATAATAAGTATCAAAATTAAAAAATAATTGAATTTGTATATATATTAGTGTGAAAAATTGTAGATGTTATTTAATAAATTACATTAAATATAATTGGAATCAACAATATAGTTTATAATCAAATTTACAAAGTTTAATAAAAAAATCACTTGAAAAAGTAAAATTGCTTTAGAAATAATGGATTATAAATAGATGCTATTGACAACACAAAATGTTGCCGTGAATTATTGATCTAAGGATGGCCTATACAATAAACTAAACTCTTTTTATTCTCAATTGTCAATTTGAAAACTTTCATTTTTCTGGGTTAAAACTCTTCAATCCTACAACAGCATGTGAGTCCACTAATTTCCTTTTTTTTCTTTTTTCTTTTCTTTTTTTATTATATCAGTTTTTTTAGCTTTATTTAGTCAGTGAATAAATAGTAATCCTTCAAGATCTAAGTGTTTGTGTTTTTTAACATTCTTTTTATCATCTTCTCTTCACTTTTGAATGCCTAGATTTTATCCTTTTGTTGGAGGGTCCATTTTTTCTTGACACGCAAACAAAAGAAACATTTCTTATATTGCTTTGTTCCCATGATTAATTCTTGGAAATTCTCTTAAAAAGTGAAACAATATTTAAGAGTAATGATTATTTTGGTTACAAAGTAATGTTTAACAATAAGCAGTGTTAGTGTAGTCTATCAATTTTCTTAACTGGTTTCATTTTCTAGATTTCGCATCTAACCTTGACTTGAGAAGCAGTTAATATGGTCAAAATACAAAAAGAAATTAATGAGAATTTTATACGGCTATTAATTTTAAACCACGTGAAAATTATTGGCCTGAAAACTTAATCTAGTAAGGCTTTACATGTTTGGTTTGGTTACAACCAACATTTTGATAGTAATTGTTAGAACAAGATTTGTTCTGATCAATGTTTTTAGTTTTGATGATAACAATGTATATGAATTTTGTATGAGATAATGTGGTACTCTAATACTATGCAATTTCCATTTCAAGAATTATATAAAGAGTATGCACAAAATCAGCGCAAAAAGCACTGACTCAGAAGGTTCAGCATGCAACATCAGAACATGGTCTGGGAAGACATCAGAAGATGGTCAAGCAGAATCAGAACATGGTCTATGGAAGCATCAGAAGGACTTGAGTTCAGAAGCAGAAGCACTGAAGTTCTCATGGTATCACGCTCAGAAGCACTTCAAGGTCAGAAGACAAGAAGATGTTCTGCACCAAGCTGTTTGACTCTGATGATATTCAAACGTTGTTCACACAAACATCAGATCAGAAGCAAGTACTAGCTGCACTACGCCAAATTTGAGTTTTGCCAGCACAGCTACGAAAGCGCTTTTAGACAAAAGCGCTGCTATAGGTTTCGCTAAAAACAAATCTAAAAAGTAAGGAAAAAAAGCACTGTTGTAGGGGAACATTAGAAAGCGCTTAAAAAAAGCGCTGGTAAAAGGTCCCCTTGCGAAAGCGCTTTTCAAAAGCGCTGGTATAGGTCCCCCATTTCAAAGCGCTTTTGAAAAAGCGCTGGTATAGGTCCCCCATTTCAAAGCGCTTTTGAAAAAGCGCTGGTAAAGGCCCCCATTTCAAAGCGCTTTTAAAAAACGCTGGTAAAGACCCCATTACAAAATAAAAAAACACCCCAAAGCCCTAATTCATTTTCACTATTTTTTTTCTCCTACAGTACGAACTCTCTCTTCTCCGGTGCCCCTCTGTTTCATTCACCCTCTCTCCGTCGTCCCTCTGTTTCGCTCACCCTCTCTCCGCCGTCCCCAGCTTCGATCGTCCCTCTCTCCGCCGTCCCTCTCTCCGTCGTCTCTCCCTCCGTCCGTCACGAGTACTACTCCCTCTGACCACAATCACCGCCACGGCATCAGGTAAACTCGTGCTCTCGTTTTTTTAAACTCACAATCAATAATGCTATACTCTCTTTAAAGAGTTTGATGTGATCAAAGACTTGAATCTTGACAAAGGCACCAAGGTAAGTTGAGGTTTAATTTTGAAAAACCTAATTTTTGGGGGAAATGGGAAGATTAGGGTTTAGTTCTGACGATAACCGTTTTTGTTTCAATGTTTTCTCTTCAATCTCCCACTCTTAGTAGTTCTCCTAATTCTCATTCAATTGGTTTTAGGGTTTTCCACCATGAACAACGAAGATGACATATACAAGGTTTGGGAAATCAAAGCTATGCAGGCGAGGCCATGTGCACACCAAGCTCAGAAGATGTTGGAGAACATTGCCAAACAGGTTCAACCTATTATGCGCAAACATAAATGGAGCATCAAACTTATCTCTGAGTTCTGGTAATTTACCATTTTTTGATCTTTGGTTTGTTTTAAACTTTAATAAAAAAAACTTTGAATCTTTGGTAAGTGCTTTTGCTTAATTTTAACTTTAAATTTCCTGTGGAATGCGACTGCTGCAGAAAAGAGATCGTGGTTGGGATATCGTATTGGTGGTGATAGTCTTATAATGAAGACATTTACTCCAGGACAAGCTGCTATGTTGGCCGTAGAAAGGAGATTACAGGATGACTTATGGTGTCGTTCTCAATCTTCATATCATGAAGTTGAAATCCATGTAAAAAAGAAGATAATTATGGGAAGTTCAAAACCGTCTGAAAATTCTACTCTGACATCTTGAAAAAGAAGTCGGGACAAGGTAATTGCTGCTTGGTTTTTATGTTCTGTATACCTGCAATGAACTTCAAAAATGGTGCCTGCTATACCTTATTTTATCTATACAAATGTTAAAATTTGACTTTGATATGCAAGCTTCATGAATTCATGGCCACCCTATTTTGAAATTTGAAATTGTCATTATTCCTGCTATTTTATTGTGTTTGTTTTGTTTACTATGCTCAACCTGAAATAACTCTGTTTTCATTCTTTTGTTCTGATTAATATAAGAGATTTTCAATGTAAGTTAGTAATTGGACTCTTAAAAAACATGTGTTAAATAAGCAACTGCTAGATATATTCCCCCCATTTGAACTCATTTATGTGACAGCTTGAGTTCTTTAAAATTAAACAATGTTACTTTTATAAAGAACGACCGCATAGGAATAAAAAGTAGATTTCTATCTTTAATCAACTAACCTTCAGAGCAAAAGTATGAAATCTCTGTTGCTGGCATAATAAAGCCACTTATTAATTGAAGTTGAAGTTGAATATTTAACAGCTAAAGGCTCATGAAAAGTGGGGCTTGAGCTTGCAGTTACGCTCTTTAAACTGAATTGGTTATTTTTTCTAGTGTTTCACAACTAGTTCAACATTCTGGTTGTTGGGTTCTGCATAAAATATGGATGCACGCTCATTCTAACAAAGAGCATTGAGTTATGAAAGTCGCACCTGGTTTTTATAAATAACTATATACAAGTAAAATAAAAGAGATACTTATTTTGTCATCTTACACTTCTTGAATATGGTTTGGTGAAATCATGTTATAGTAATAATATTCTTGAAGAGATACTTATTTTTTATATCAAATGAGATTTTTCACATTTCAATTTATAACTAGGAATATTTTTGATAAGTTAGTCCATGTGGATTGGTAAGCTGAGCTTTGGACTCTGTTTCATACTAATGACATAAAGGAGAGTAAATGAAGCCTAAAGTCTAAATGGTTACCAAGCATGTGTGTTAGTTATATACTGTGGATTCTCATTTCTCTTTGGCCACTGACCATGTGACTTATTTCTATGTGATTCGGTGTCGAATTGAGTGACTTATTTTGCAGTGCCAGCTTTAACCGTGATGGACAGAGGACTCATACCTTAAAAGGTTGGTGACTTTTTGGCATTTATTGATGCACCCTTTTGATGTGTCTTCTTATTTTTCTTATTCACTATAAGTCATTTAGTCAATATGTATTATACTCCTTTATTAACTTTTTTCTTATTCACTTATTCTTACGCAATTTATAGTTTTTCTGATGATTATTTTTTTCTGGTTCAGAATGGAGTTTGTATGAGAAGGTTGTTGTTGCAACTATGGATTGTCAATTGACCGGTAAAGATTTTGAAATAGAATTAATTTCAGTTGTGTATTATAGAATTAATTCAAATTATATAGTATAATATGAATTAGAGGTTGACTTATGGTGTTCATAGGTGCATAAAAATATGACTTAAACCTTAAAATCAATAGTCCATTACACAAAGCTATCGCTCCACCCTATTACACATGCTTAATTATTTCCATAAACGTGCATAGTTGCAAAATTATTATTTGGCAGATGGCATGTTAGGCTGTATGATAATGGTTACATCTATTCAAGAAGATATTTTGCCATGTAGATGATAGGTACTTGAAGGGTAAGTAGTAGTAACCAGTTGTCATGTATTATTTGTCATAGAAATTAATATTCAACTTTTATTTGTTGTTCTTGAGGGTGTCTGTGACACGATTATTGTTAGTGATCTATATTGCTTTATCCCTCTGGGCTATATGGCGTGGCTGGGTTAAATTTAAGGTAAACTTTATGTACAAAATTTGTTGAACTAATTTACAATAAATGATATTTCATTCCATGTATTCAAGTTAGATATAAAGTCCTAAATATTAATAAATTAATTTGTATATATATAGAACGAGTATATATATATATATATATATATATATATATATATATATATATATATATATATATATATATATATATATATATATATAGAACGAGTATATATATATATATATATATATATATATAGAACGAGTATATATATATATATATATATATATATATATATATATATATATATATATATATATATATATATATATACTCGTTCTATATATATATATATATATATATATATATATATATATATATATATATATATATACTCGTTATATATATATATATATATATATATATATATAGAACGAGTATATATATATATATATATATATATATATACTCGTTCTACTTTTTACCTTCTTATTTTAGAGCCTTTATATAATAATAATAATAATCTTATTTTGATTATATTATTTTTATTTTGCAGATTGTGAATATTTTCAGTCATTTGAAGATGTTCAGACTTTGCAGGACTATGACCGATTTAGTTGATTTAGTTGTTTAGGGATGATTTTCTTATTGTTATAATGTCATGTGAATTGGTTTAGTTGTTTTCATGTTAGAAATATGTGAATCGGTGTATATATATTTTGGATTAATTACAATGGCATATAATGTAATGGTATAATTATAATGCATGTTTAGTATATAATCGAAATCGCTTCTTTGTTGAAATAATGAGATTTCTGAAATAATATTACAATTGTAAATTATAGGTTTATATAAATGCAGGTTTAGAAATTATAAAAATAATAGGTTTATAAAAAAGCGCTTTTAGAAAGCGCTCTTAAAGGTCCCCTACTAAAGCGCTTTTTTACAAAAAGCGCTGCCAAAGATCAAATAAAAAGAAAAGAAAAAAAAACCTACCAAAGCGCTTTTGGAAAAGCGCTCTAGTAGGGGGGCTACCAGAGCGCTTTTTCCTGAAAAAGCGCTCTGGTAGACCCCCCCTATAAGAGCGTTTTTTCCAGAAAAAACGCTCTTATAGGGGGGTCTACCAGAGCGCTTTTTCTAGAAAAAGCGCTCTTATAGGGGGGTCTACCAGAGCGCTTTTAAAAGCGCTTTCGTAGCCTACGCCAGCGCTGGCTTTGGCAGCGCTTTAAAGCGCTGTTAAAGGCCAAAAAAAGCGCTTTTAAAGCCCTTCCGTGTTGTAGTGCTGGCAGGCTACGCTGACTGACAAAAGGAACGTTGAAAGCTATTAAAGGCAACGTCAGTAGACACAGTGAAAGCAAGGCTCAAGGTAGTTGACAAAAGAGTGAAACATTAAATGCAATGCTGTACGGAATACGCAAAGCATTAAATGCTCCCAACGGTCATCTTCTCAAACTCCTATAAATATGAAGTTCTGATGAGAAGCAAAATTACGAAGTATGAATACAAGACTATATACAAAAACGCTGATACTCTGTCAAATTCAAAAGCTCTCAAACTTCATCTTCAACCTCGCTACATTGTTGTTGTAATATTTTAGTGAGATTAAGCTTAAACTTAAGAGAAAATCACAGTTGTGATAATAGTTTTATAAGAAGCATTGTAACTCTTAGAATTTGTTTACATTAAGTTGTAAGAACTAGAGTGATCAGGTTGTTGATCAGTATACTCTAGAAAGTCTTAGAGGGTATCTAAGCAGATTGTTCCTAGAGTGATCAGGTTGTGATCAGTATACTCTAGAAGACTTAGAAGTTGTCTAAGTGGAAAACCATTGTAATCTCGTGTGATTAGTGGATTAAATCCTCAGGTGAGGTAAATCACTCCAAGGGGGTGGACTGGAGTAGTTTAGTTAACAACGAACCAGGATAAAAATCATTGTGCAAATTGTTTTTATCTTACAAGTTTTAAAGCTACACTTATTCAAACCCCCCCCCCCCCATTTCTAAGTGTTTTTCTATCCTTCAATTGGCATCAGAGCGCCGGTTCTAAGGTGCAAGCACTTAACCGTGTTTAGAAAAGATTCAGGAAGAGAAAAACGCTTAAGTCAAGATGGCTGGTGAAGATCCATCAAACACGTCTACATCTGGCTCTGTTGAGCAATACAATGGAAATGGTAACAATGGTTATACTAGACCACCAGTATTTGATGGTGAAAACTTTGAATACTGGAAAGATAAACTTGAAAGTTACTTCCTTGGTTTAGATGGTGACTTATGGGATCTGCTAATGGATGGTTACAAACATCCAGTGAAAGCTACTGGCGTAAGGCTTACAAAACAAGAAATGAATAATGATCAAAAGAAGCTATTCAAAAATCATCATAAATGTAGGACTGTTTTGCTGAATGCTATCTCTCATGATGAGTATAAGAAGATATCTAACAGGGAAACTGCCTATGATATATATGAGTCATTGAAAATGACCCATGAAGGAAATGCTCAAGTCAAGGAGACCAAAGCTCTTGCTCTAATCCAGAAATATGAAGCCTTCAAGATGGAGGACGATGAAAATATTGAGAAGATGTTTTCAAGATTTCAAACGCTAACTGCTGGATTAAGAGTTCTGGACAAAGGCTACACCAAGGCTGATCATGTAAAGAAGATCATCAGAAGCTTGCCCAGAAGATGGGGTCCAATGGTGACTGCATTCAAGAAAGCAAAGAATCTGAATGAAGTCTCTTTGGAAGAGCTAATCAGTGCCTTGAGAAGCCATGAGATAGAGTTGGATGCAAATGAGCCTCAGAAGAAAGGTAAGTCTATTGTATTAAAATCTAATTATAAAAAATGCACTAACGCTTTTCAGGCTGAAGAAGTAGATTCTGAAGAATCAGAATCAGAAGAAGAAGATGAACTGTCCATGATCTCCAGAAGGGTAAATCATCTCTGAAAGAGCAAGCAAAGGAAGTTCAAGAGCTTCAGAAGTTCAAAGAAGCCTGATAGAGGAGAATCTTCTGGAGGCAGAAGATCTGACAAGAAGAAGGTCATCTGCTATGAGTGCAATGAGCCTGGACACTTCAAGAATGAATGTCCAAAACTTCAGAAGGAGAATCCCAAGAAGAAGTTTCATAAGAAGAAAGGTCTTATGGCAACATGGGATGATTCTGAATCAGAATCAGAATCAGACTCTGAAGGAGAGAAAGCAAGCCTTGCACTGATGGCCACAGTGGATGATGGATCAGAATCTACATCAGAATCAGATTCTAAAGAGGTATTTTCTGAACTATCTAGAGAAGAGTTAGTTTCCAGTTTAACTGAACTTCTGGAACTCAAAGCTCATCTTTGTATCAAATACAAAAAGCTAAAAAAGCAATTTGAATTTAAAACTAAGAAGCTGGAAGTGGAAAATTCTGAACTGAAGGAAAAAGTATTAAAATTATCCAAAGATATTGGATCTCCTTCTGAATCAGAAAAATCCATTCCTAGTATCAATCATATTCTGAAAGAATATGACTCAAGCTTCAGAAAGTTCCTATCAAGAAGTATTGGCAGAAGTCATCTTGCTTATATGATATATGGTGTTTCTGGAAACAAAAGGTTTGGTTTTGGCTATGAGGGTGATACCTTACACAAATTTGAACCTGTTGATGATTTGAAAATCACATACAAGCCATTGTATGATCAGTTCAAATATGGCCACTCACATGATATTAGGCTCACTTCATATGCCAAAAGCTTTAACACTACACACACCAAAAAGCAAGTGACACAACCTAAAAAATATCATGCTGCCAAACCTAAAGAATATCATGTTGTTCCTTCTGTTACTTATAATGCTAAACCCAAGTTCAATCAGAACTTGAGGAAAACTAACAAGAAAGGACCCAAGAAATTGTGGGTACCTAAGGAGAAGATAATTTCTGTTGCAGATATCCTTAGCAGCAAAGAAGACAAAGCACAAAATGTCATGGTACCTGGACTCTGGGTGCTCGCGACACATGACGGGAAGAAGGTATATGTTCCAAGACCTGGTGCTTAAGTCTGGTGGATAAGTCAAGTTTGGAGGAGATCAGAAGTGCAAGATTATTGGCTCTGGAACCATAAGTATTGGTAACTCTCCTTCCATAACTAATGTACTTCTTGTAGAAGGATTAGCGCATAACGTATTGTCCATAAGTCAATTAAGTGACAATGGTTATGACATAATCTTCTATCAAAAGTCTTGGAAGGCTGTAAGTCAGAAGGATGGCTCAATCCTATTTACAGGCAAGAGAAAGAACAACATTTATAAGATTGATCTTTCAGATCTTGAGAAGCAGAAGGTGACTTGCCTTATGTCTGTTTCTGAAGAGCAATGGGTCTGGCACAGAAGATTAGGACATGCTAGTTTGAGAAAGATTTCTCAGATTAACAAACTAAATCTGGTCAGAGGACTCCCAAATCTGAAATACAAATCAGATGCTCTTTGTGAAGCATCTCAGAAGGGCAAGTTCTCCAGACCTGCATTCAAATCTAAGAAAGTTGTCTCTTCCTCAAGGCCGTTAGAACTTCTGCACATTAATCTGTTTGGACCAGTCAAAACAGCATCTGTCAGAGGGAAGAAATATGGATTAGTCATCGTAGATGATTATAGCCGCTGGACATGGGTAAAGTTCTTAAAACACAAGGATGAGTCTCATTCAGTGTTCTTTGAATTCTGCACTCAGATTCAATCTGAGAAGGAGTGCAAAATCATAAAGGTCAGAAGTGATCATGGTGGTGAATTTGAGAACAGATTCTTTGAGGAGTTCTTCAAAGAAAATGGTATTGCCCATGATTTCTCTTGCCCTAGAACTCCACAGCAAAATGGAGTTGTAGAGCGAAAGAATAGGACTCTACAAGAAATGGCCAGAACCATGATCAATGAAACCAATATGGCTAAGCACTTCTGTGAAGAAGCAATAAACACTGCATGTTATATTCAGAATAGAATCTCTATAAGACCTATTCTAAATAAGACTCCTTATGAATTGTGGAAGAAGAGAAAGCCCAATATTTCATATTTTCATCCTTTTGGATGTGTTTGTTTCATTCTGAATACTAAAGGTCACCTTGGTAAGTTTGATTCTAAGGCACAAAAATGTTTCCTTCTTGGATATTCTGAACGCTCTAAAGGCTACAGAGTATACAATACTGAAACATTGGTTGTAGAAGAATCAATCAATATCATATTTGATGATAAGCCTGGTCTTGAAAAGCCAAAGCAGTTTGAGAATTTTGCAGATATACATATTGATATATCAGAAGCTGTAGAACCAAGAAGAAAAGTTTCAGAAGCTGAAAATATCAGAAGCAAAGAATCAGAAGATCAAGTTGCTGCATCTTTAGAGAATCTCAGAATTTCTGAAGAGCCAACAGTCAGAAGATCTTCGAGACTCACCTTAGCTCACTCAGAAGATGTGATCCTTGGCAAGAAAGATGATCCTATCAGAACTAGATCATTTCTAAAGAATGGTAGTCAGAATCAGTAACCATAATCAGAAGATGAAAAGTTCTATTCATCATCAGAAGCAAATGCAATGCAACACAGTTGTCATCAAGTGTTTCTGATTGTGAACACGTGTTTGCACGAATGGTAAAAGCATGAGTGAATCTGATGGGACGCCGCCCTAGGTAACTGTGTAAATCATTTCAATTACCATGTTCTCTCACCTAACGTCACTCATCATTTAATGCAGTTGATTTCATTTGATTCTGTAACTGTTCATTCTCATAATTTTATTGCATTCTTTTTCAAATCCGTCTCTATAAATACATTTCAAATCATAACGTTTATCTTTTTCGCTCCCATTCTCTCTCTCCTTGTGCATGCACTTTTGTAACCTCTTTGACCTTTTCTCTAATCCTAAGCGCAAACCCAGAAATATTTCTTGCAATCTCAATACTGTTTCAATGGCTGCCTCATCTTCTCTCAACGCTGGTTCATCTGCTCTTCTCCATCTTCAAGAAGAAGATCAGGAAATTGTTCCAGTTATCGCCTGCTCTATTTCCAAAAAGGAGTTGGAGGTCATCTGTGAACTTATGGTAGACTTTGATAGTCTTGAAGAACATGAGTTTCGTCTTAAAGATGATATCATTTTTCAGGGATGGACCTCATTATTTGCTGAGTTCTGTGGACCGGTTTACCCAGATCTTGTAAAATAATTTTGGGTGCACGCTGTTGTTGCTCCTAAATCCATTCTATCCTTTGTTCATGGGAAGTTTTTAGTTGTTACTGAAAACATCCTGAGAATGATGTTTGATCTAAGAAACCCTGAGGGTGCTCATGAAATTGATCTAAGGGCTGATTGGGATGAATTATTGGCTACTCTCTATAAAGATGTGAAGAAAACTGATCGTGTCAAGGGCATGAAGGATCTCTACAAAATATGGACCAAGATTCTTCTGGGGTGTTTCTATCACAAGAAAGCAACCCATTCTGCAGATTTTGTCAACAATGAGCAGAAATACATTCTGTATTGCATTGCCACTCAGAAGAAGGTTGATGGTATCTACATAATCTTCAACCACATGTGGAATGCTGTGAGGGATTCCAGAAATGCTTTCAGAAAGAAGAAGTGTACTATTATTCCTTTTGGAAGAATTATTACAAATCTTCTGGTTCATTCAAAGATTGTTGAATACCTGGAAGCTCAAGGGACCATCAAAGATCCGGTTGTTGATACTGGAAGTTGCTTGAATGCTCTCACTTTGAGAAAGATGAGTATTATTGATGTTGTCTTTCAAATCCCTCAACCTCTTCCTGGGGCAAGAAGCAGAAGAGATCCTGTTCTTGCTGACTTTGAGTCCTTCTTCAGAAGTGAGATCCCAGAAGTCAGAACTATATATCTGAACTCACTCAAAGAAGAAGAAGGCAAAGTTGCTCCTGCTAAAGGTGGTCGCAAGAAAGTTTCCACTTCCAGGCCTGCTGCTTCAGAAGATGTTTCAGAAGCTGCACCTGATGTTGTTGTCAAGAAGGAAAGAAGGACAAAGAGAAAATTTGATCATCCTTCTGTTAACCAGGAAAAGGTAGTCCAAAGTGTAGCTGCTGCTACTGAAGTTGTTGAGAAAGCTGCTCAAGAAGAAGTTGTTGCTGAAGAAGTTCAGAAAGTTGTAGTTGAAAAAGAGATTGCTGAGAAGAAGAAGAAGAAGAGAAATATGAAAACTAAGAATGTGGAAAGTAAAAAGGCTGTTGAAAAGAAGGAGACAAGAAAAAGAAAATTAATCTTAAATGATTCGGATGCAGAAGAAGAAGATCAAGAAGCTGTGAATCAGCCAGAAGGAACTATTCAAGGACCAACAACTCAAGTAGTTGAAGGTCAGAAGGCTGCTGAAAATGAGAAGGAGAGACTGGAATCTTCCAGAAGAAGAGAAATTTCTCTTGGAAAGGCTAAGATTGTGGAAGAGCAGAAGAGTAAGAAACAGAGGAAACTGGAGGCTGTAGTTGAGGCTATTCAGAAGGTGTCCAAAGGTATACATCTCTCTGAACATGATTCTGTTCCTGCTTTATGTTCAGAAGTTGCACCAATAGCTGTTGCTCGAACCCCTGAACCAATAAATCAACCAGAAAAAGCCCCATCAGAATCACCCATAAACATCCATGTTCTCACACCTCCTTATTCTCCTGTAACCAAAACTCTTACTTCTCCTCATTCACCCATCACAAATGTTCTCATTCCTTCATCTCCACCCACAACCAACGTTGCTTCTGACCAGACCATTGAAAATCCTGTCCTTGATATACCACCCCTTCAAACTCTCTTTCCACCTCACACAAATATATTCACTTCTCAACCCCCACCTCATGCAAACTATGAATCAATTCCTTCCACCTCTCAAAATAATTCTGCTGTATCTGATATTCCAGATTCTGCATCACATGAGCAATTGCTCCGTGACTGCAATTACACACCCAAGCCTCGTCCTGAAGCTGAGATGGTAGTGTTAGATTCTGAGAATGAAGCAGAATCATCTTTTCGTTTGGATAGAGAGCCTCAACCCTATTTTGTCCCAAACCCAGATTCCCCCATAACCAAAATAAACTCCCGCCGAGCATACCCTACTGGTGTAATCTATGAAATGGTAAAGAGGAATATCAGAAGAATCTTTGATACTCTCAGAATAGTTGAAGATGCTGGATTAAACGATGTTGCTATGCGAAAGTTCTGGAGAATCTTCCGAAGAAAAGCATATGCTTATTTTGAAGAACTTCAGGAAATTTGTGTAGAACTCGCTCCACGACCTTGTGGAATTCTGAGACCCTATGAAGACTTCTGGTTCAGTCGTCTTGGAGGGAGATATATCTTTGAAGAGAAAGAATTCACTGATGAACTTGTAGAAGCACGAATTGCTGCGGAAATGGAAGCTAATCCTTATAGAGAGATTGTGGTGTGGAGATCTAAGTATCCAGTTCTGACTGGAGACTTCAAGTCCTTGTTCGACTTTCTGAGGGAAAATCCTTCTGAGAAAGACCCCAATTTGGTCATTCCAGAAGTTGTTGACCCGCCAGAAGTTGAAGGTCCTTCTGCTCCAAAGAATCTTGCTGTCATTCTTCAAGATCTTGAGAATGGAGATTCTGATCTTCCTGCTGCAGAATATGAAGGAGATGCTTCTATGGAAGAAGCTGATGTTGAAGATCATCCTGCTGGGACTATTCCTGTTGAGGAAAATCAAGGTGATGATCTGACTATGGAAGCTGCGGTTCAGAATGTTGTCCCTCTGAACAGAAGTTGTGAAGCTTCTTCTGGTGAACCCTCTCTTCTGGTGAACACTCTAGAGGTTATTCAGAAGAACCAAGCTGAGCTATCTTCTCGCATGGACGCGCAAGATACTACCAATGATGAGCTCCGCACTTTCATGGAGCGGCAGACTGAGAGCAATGCTGGGATTCATGACATGCTGGCCAAGATTATGTCTAAGCTAGGGTCGTCTTAGTCTTTGTGTCTTAGTAGTTTCTCCTTGTTTTTTTTGCATCTGCTTTCTATGCATCCTCCTTGTACTTCTGGCAATTCTCCTTTTGCTACTCAATGAAAATTATCTTTCCTTCTCTCATATTGTTTGTTTTTCATCTGAATCTTTTATGTTTTTGATGTTATGACAAAAAGGGGGAGAAAATGTGATAAATGATCTGATTTATATTATCAGTTGCTGGGAGAAAGTCTCCACATTTCTAACAAGATATTGCAAGTTTCTATGTCTTTGAGTGTTTTGCAGGAAGTGAAGATCTTCTTAAAAGCTCAACATGAGAAGCAAAGACATGAGGAAAAGCA
This sequence comes from Vicia villosa, assembly GCF_029867415.1. Taxonomy (NCBI): domain Eukaryota; kingdom Viridiplantae; phylum Streptophyta; class Magnoliopsida; order Fabales; family Fabaceae; genus Vicia; species Vicia villosa. The sequence goes on along the minus strand of NC_081181.1, from coordinate 114,333,669 downwards.
ATTTTGTATGGAATCAAGCTCATGGAAATTGAAGCAAGCTGAGTGCTGTAAAGCTTCAAGATCAGAAGCAAGAAGGAAGAATGTTCTGATATTCTGATGATAGAATATGCTCTAACACATTCTTATTCCTTAGATGTTCTGATGCATGTTTTAGTTCTAAATATGCTCTGAAACATTATTGTTTTTGCTCTGATACATATTATATGTTCTGATACATATTTTATGTTCTGATTCATTCATGCTCTGACTGTTGTCGTTTAGTTTGTTCTGTAACATTTCAGGATGTAGAGATGTTCTGATGATGCTCTGGTATATTCAGCAATGTTCTGATACAATCTAGCATGCAATGATTCAAGAAGAAATTCAAGCTCTGAAGTTGTCCTATGGAAGCAAGAATCAGAAGCTATGAATGTTCTGAAGATCTAAGCATATGTGATCGTCTCAACTGAAATGGAAAATACTCAGGGAAGTCCTTTATTTTTAAATTTCTTCCAGTTTTTATTTCAGGGGGAGATTATTTATCTCAGGGGGAGATTGTTAATCTCAGGGGGAGACATATTCACACACTATGTTTATATGCTTATGCTATAGCTGTGTAATTTTCTTTAGCTGTCTGATATTCTGATCGCAAATTCATATCATTTATGTATGTTTTTGTCTTCATCAAAAAGGGGGAGATTGTTAGAACAAGATTTGTTCTGATCAATGTTCTTAGTTTTGATGATAACAATGTATATGAATTTTGTATGAGATAATGTGGTACTCTAATACTATGCAATTTCCATTTCAGGAATTATATAAAGAGTATGCACAAAATCAGCGCAAGAAGCACTGACTCAGAAGGTTCAGCACGCAACATCAGAACATGGTCTGGCAAGACATCAGAAGATGGTCAAGCAGAATCAGAACATGGTCTATGGAAGCATCAGAAGGACTTGAGTTCAGAAGCAGAAGCACTGAAGTTCTCATGGTATCACGCTCAGAAGCACTTCAAGGTCAGAAGACAAGAAGATGCTCTGCACCAAGCTGTTTGACTCTGATGATATTCAAACGTTGTTCACACAAACATCAGATCAGAAGCAAGTACTAGCTGGCAGGCTACGCTGACTGACAAAAGGAACGTTGAAAGCTATTAAAGGCAACGTCAATAGACACAGTGAAAGCAAGGCTCAAGGTAGTTGACAAAAGAGTGAAACATTAAATGCAATGTTGTACGGAATACGCAAAGCATTAAATGCTCCTAACGGTCATCTTCTAAAACGCCTATAAATATGAAGTTCTGATGAGAAGCAAAGTTACGAATTCTGAATACAAGACTATATACAAAAACGCTGATACTCTGTCAAATTCAAAAGCTCTCAAACTTCATCTTCAACCTCACTACATTGATGTTGTAATATTTTAGTGAGATTAAGCTTAAACTTAAGAGAAAATCACAGTTGTGATAATAGCTTTATAAGAAGCATTGTAACTCTTAGAATTTGTTTACATTAAGTTGTAAGAACTAGAGTGATCAGGTTGTTGATCAGTATACTCTAGAAAGTCTTAGAGGGTATCTAAGCAGATTGTTCCTAGAGTGATCAGGTTGTGATCAGTATACTCTAGAAGACTTAGAAGTTGTCTAAGTGGAAAACCATTGTAATCTTGTGTGATTAGTGGATTAAATCCTCAGGTGAGGTAAATCACTCCAAGGGGGTGGACTGGAGTAGTTTAGTTAACAACGAACCAGGATAAAATCATTGTGCAAATTGTTTTTATCTTACAAGTTTTAAAGCTACACTTATTCAAACCCCCCCTTTCTAAGTGTTTTTCTATCCTTCAGTAATATGATTAAAATGTTTGAAATTCCATGCCAACTACATATGTTGTTTCTCAAAAGGACACACCAAAAACTTTCAAAAATGCTATTCTTACACCAATTCTTACACCTACACCGTATGTACGGACGATACTGTTTATGTACGGACGACACTGTTCATGTACGGACGAATATTATTCATGTACGGACGAATACTATTCATGTACGGACATTTATTTTTAATACCTGGACGTGCCTTAACCAACTTCATTACTGCATTAACCAAATTTTTACACAACATTAACCAAGTTTGATGACTGCTGTGGACCTCCGTTTTTTAATACCGGGCCATACCTCTGTTCTGGAGAGATACGTGAACTGACTCTTTTTTATCGCTTAATGCTTTCGCATTTTTGAAAATTCACAGAGTCGCCACCGACCTTTTATTTTATCCAATTAAGGAAAGGTTTATAAAAGACACAGAAAAAAGACCTTTAAGAAATTCTGGGTAAGGGGGTAGGTTATACAAAGGGAAGGTGTTAGCACCCTTTGTATCTATGGTTATCCATGGGCTCTTAAGTTTGCTTAGCTCACTTGTTTTTCGATCACTTTTCAATTGCTCTGAAATTGCTCATATGTGGTTCCAAATACTTTTGTAAATTGAATTTTGTAATGATCCGTGTGTGGATGTATACAAAATGCTTGTTTATCTTTTGAAAGTTGTTTTTGAAAAGAACGTTAACTTTGTAATAATCCGTGTTTGGACGTATACAAAGTATTGCCTTTTTGGAAAGTTTTGTTTTGAAAAACAACAGTGTATGAGAATTTTGTTTGTTTTGATTTGAGCAAGCAAACTAGGAGGTCTACCCTGAGTTGTAAGGTCTTTATCCTATTTCCTTTAAAAACCTATCCTTTCACCGGATATAAACGCAAGGTTCGATTTTGTACTCAAAACAATGGAATTTTGACTTTGATTTTGAAAAGAATGAGAAGGGATTTACCTTAAGAGGTGCAAGTGTGATTGTGTTTGGATTCAGATATTTTATCTTTGAAGTTAGTGATCTAACGGTTCAATTTTATCTTTGACATACACGCAGTTTATATTTGCTGGAAAGTAAAATGCGGAAATGTAAAGTGCGGAAAGTAAATCTACGCTATTACATCGATTGTGCAGGAAATGTAAACTAGCCTATTTACATGAATTTGACATCCTATACATTTATCTAGGAATTTAAATTGCAAGGAAAATAAAAAGCCTGTTTTTGGATTTTTATGATTGATTTTAATTATAATTAATGCATAATTAATTAAATTAAAATGAAGAAAAAGATGAAAATAGATTTAAACCTAGAAATTAAGTTTAAAATATGTACAAAATACTTGTTAATTAATTTTAAAACAAAACTAATTTTTTTTGGAATTTTTTGGAATTGATTTAAGTTAATTAAAACATAATTATGTAAATAATTATACAAATAATTAAAACTTAAAGATAAAATTATTCAAAATATGTACAAAATTAGTTTATAATATATAAACAATATTTAACATAAGGAACAATTTTTTTTTATGATTTTTGATTGGTTAGAATAATTAAAAAAAGCAAATATATAAATATATACTAATTAATTATGCAAATTTTGAAATTTTGAAGAAAAATAAAATATTTTTATTTCAGAAAATAATATGTTATTTCAGAAGTCTAAAAATATTTTTTGTGTATTTTTTGGATTTTTAAAACTATTTTTAATTAATTTAACAAAGAAACTAAAATAAAATAGAAAATAAAATAGAAAATAAAAGGGATACTTATCAGGTGTGATGGGCTGGAAAGTGCATGGTATGGACTGCTTGTATGATGCGTTGGATTGGCTTTTGAGATTGATCATATGGCTCAGATCATGAGGGAACATGATAGCCATATGGAAATCAGTGCATATGATTAGTCAGATATTCAAAGTCCACGCTGGGACCCACACTGGCTGACCAACTAATGAAGAGAAAGGAATATGCCACGCATGCAGATAGAATGGTCAATTTTTTGACGGACGAACCACGCTTGGACGCGTGGTCGTCTTCAACCTCCATCTGCATCATTTTTAAAACAAATAGCGGGGGTTTTAAACCTCCCCTATTTGTACGTCAGAAACGCAACTTTTGGTAGCTTCCCACACCTGCAAAAATAAGCGTTATGAATAAAAATTAATGACCCAGATCTACTTAAAATCACCTCCTGAACACGATGGTGGTGTTAGTTTTGCTATTTGGGCGCTGTATCTAGGGATTCGAAGAGGTTGAAGCTTAAGCATGTAAGAACACTTGTTAATGGCATAGAGTTATTCTCACGTGGAAACTCTCATGTTAGAGCCCAGATCTACCCTATGAGGCCTTATGAACTCATTAGAATGATTAGTTTATATTGAGGTTAAGTAAATATAGGAAAACGAAAATTGTTCATGTATGAATATGAAGAACGCTTATGCACGTGATACGACTCTCATGGGACCACACAAAGAGTTTGTTCTTACTTTATATGATCTTAGAAGATGATTGAAAGTGTTTGTTTGTATTAATATTGATTGGAATATGGAAATTGAAAATTACAAAGTTTGGAAATTTTTGTGAGGATTATGATGTTTCTATGCTATGCTTGAGCTATAATTTCGTGGTGTGTTGGCCCCCTCTGTTTGTGAAATATGCAGCTTCATTTATAGGCCTTGAGGTGCTTAAAATTGAAGCTAAAAGCAATGATTGCTTTTGTTGAATTTTGACTTTCAAGCTTGGAACTCAAGCAACCTTGGCTACTTCTTTCCTTAGCCTTTCCTTGCAGCTTCCTTGCTGCATAATTAAGCCACATGTGCAAGCTTTAGCTTAGAAAATAAGCTATGATTTATCCTTCTTTTTTTTCCTTTTTAATTTAATCTTAAATGATAAAATTAAATCAAAAATGGATAAAAAAAGGTGTGGGCTTAGTCTTGGTCGTGGGAGGCCCATAACATCATGGAAATGATGTTTGAATGCTGAAAACTTGGCCCCATTTGGAAAAAATACATTTTTGAGCAATGTTGATTTCATGTATTTTCCCAAAATTTAGCCAACTTCAACAAGGTGTAAATCCTTCAATTTTTGTCATATGAAGGAGATCTTGCACTTTTTGGAAACCTCAAAGAGTCCTCTAACCAATGCCTTTGGTATCATGTCAAAATGATTTTTGAAGCTCCTTGTGTGTCCTTTTGAAAAAAGTGTCTTTTTGTTGACTTTGAAAATGACCTGTAATGTCTTTGATCATAATTTTCAAATGGTGAATCCAATGACCATGGGATCAATGGCATTTGAAAGATAATTGAATTTCCTTCAAAACAAGCTTTGGTTTGAATTTTTTGGATGAAGGATGAGAGAGTTATGATCAGTCAAAGTTGAGTTGACTTTTCAGGCAAAAACCCTAATTTTGAATCTTAGGGTTTTGTTGATTTTTGATCTTTCCTTGATGAATTATGATCATCCAATGATCAAATGATGAATCCTTTGACAAAATATGGACTTTGACAAAAAATTTCATTTTTGACTGTCTGTTGACTTTTTTGGTCAAACGGGTCGTCTGTTGACTGTTTGAGCTGCTGACGGTGCGTCTGAGTGAATTGAAGTTTGAAAATTTGTATGATGGTACTTTGAGATATATGGATGTGTATGAAATCCATTTGAGCTCTCAAAAACTTGTTGCTCCTGTAAAAACAAGAAAAACCCTAGTCAGGGACTGTTTATGTAGGAGACAGTTAAGCGTACCTGATTTTTGTGCAGTGTTGAGTCTCTTCTAATTGCGTGATATTCAGAAGACTTCTAGAACAAAAATCTTGGAATTTTGAATTGTGAAAGATTGATTTGATTGATGGTACAAAACACTGAGAATTGTACTGCCAGCAGTTTGGCTGTCAACTGACTGTTCAGGTACTGAAGCAGCAGTTAAAGTGAAAAATCAACAGTCAAAGTTAATTTTCTTTTTTGTTGTTTTTGTTTTATGTTTTATGTGAAAAATGAAAGTTTATTTACATGACTTGTTAAAAACACAGACATAATAAATAACTAATATACTGTTACCAGTACAGTCTGAGTTTCCTGATTCTGCGCCTGCAAAAAAGATTTTAACTCTGTACCAATTGTGTCAGTACTATTTATCTGTAAATAAATAAATAGCATGTGTGAAGTAATAAACAGTATTTGGCGTTTGCGTAAGAATAAATTCAACTGCAAGCCAAATTACTGTATAAGAAAAATTCTAAAAACTAAGTGTTTCATATATCAGGATTTTTGTTGAAATAAAAATCCATGATTATATGAGACTTTCAATTTTCAGATTGGAGTTTTCTTGAAAAATAATGCGGGCAAATTTTGGGGTATAACAACTGCTAAAAATTATCTTTAATACCTAAATGTTGTATTAACCAACTTTATTACTGCATTAACCAAATTTTTACACCGCATTAACCAAGTTTGGTGACTGCTAAAAATTATTTTTAATACGTGGATGTTGAATTAACCAACTTCAGTACTGCATTAACCAAATTTTTATACTGGATTAACCAAATACGATGAACAGTATTTGGTGTAAGTATTTGGTGTAATAAATGGTGTAAGAATAGCATTGCTAAAAAACTTTATGTGTATTTAATTATAAAAGTTGACAACCTTTGAAGCATTTTCTGGTGGAGTTATCATATGTTCAATATAGAAGCTTGCTTGTCTTATTCTCATTGAGTAACTTGCAAATTATTAGTTTATTCTTAATCTTTCATTAAATTTTTTTGCTATTTATTGTAATATATGGCCGGTCTTGTGCATGTGTAGGAAGTGCTACTACACATGGCCCCAAATTTAGGGAGGCCTCAAATTTTTAAAATGTCTAGTTTTTTTCATAAATATTAATTGAAATATATAAAATATTATAATAAATTTAAAAAAATGTTATGATAAAAACTCAATGCATACAAAAATTGAGATAGATCAAACCTCAATTTTTGTGAAAAATTACTTTGAGGTTTGATCTATCTCAATGGTGACATTCAGCTGAGAAAATGATTCATCTTGACATTTCCAAAAAAATGGTACATGGCCCGTAACCAACTGAAAAATGGACTCTAAAATTTAATTGGGCCAACACTAAATGAAGAAAAAGTGTAAGTCTATACCCCTGGTCCTTGGAAAATTATTATTATTTGACATATTCATGTGACATTGGTGAATAGGTGGTGCAAATACTCAATTTGAGATTGGTAGCTATAGCATTCTCTTTGCATGGAAGAAAGTGAAAACCGTACAAATAAAGATGGAATTGGGCAAGGTTGTTAAAATCTCGATTTAAAACCTAAATTCTATAGATTTCACGTTTTTAGGTCTGCATTTCGTGTTAAATCGTAGGTAAAAACCTTTTTAGGTAAAATCGTATTCTCGAACGATTTTAAGTGATTTAAATCATTCTGAAATCGGTGAAATCGTGTAAAATCGTGTAAAATCATGTAAAATCGTTGGATTTTACACTTTGACCTGATTTTACTTTTTTTGGTCAAAATTTATAAATCACGTCTTATATTTTGCCCTATAAAATTTTCTCTATGAATATTTAATTTTATTCATATTCATATCTTGGTTATAATATATTAAAGAATCTTTAACATTTGAAGATGGATTTAATCAAGTTGAATATGAATGCTCTAATGAAGACGATGTTGTAGAAGAAATGAACTTTTGATTAAGTTGAAGATGAACATGAAAAAATTTGTTTTGTTGAACTTGATAAACTTATGAAACTATTGTTTTTTTATAATCTTTTGGATGTTACTTTTTATGATTTGGTGGACAATTTATTGTGAATATTATACTTTATTATGATGATATAGTATATTTTTGCTTTATAATTAAGTTAAAATTTTAAATAATTATTGCATTTAGAATATTCTATAAGTACATATATGTCATATGTATAAATTTAATATAATTTTTATATGAGGTAAACTCTATGATTTTTCGTTTCGATTTTACCTAGGCAAAACGAGTCAAGGTAAAAACTCGATTCTGACAACCTTGGGAGTTGAAACATGTACAAAACAAGAGTGTTAGTTATCATGGAATGAGAATGGGCATATCAAATATATTCTTCCACTCTTCCAACCATAACATTTAAATAGTTTAACCTACGAAATAGAGACCCCTACTCATCTATATATAGAAAATAACTATTGAATCACAACACAAAATATACTCTGTTTTAACCGTGTAACAACTATTTTCATACTTAAGTATGTGAGTCATTATAATCTTTAAGTTTATTAAAATTATAAATGTATTTGTATTTCTAAATATTCGTTTTGTATGTAGTTTTAAAAATGAAATTGATTAACGAATTCTTCACTAATATATCTTTATATTTTGCTTTTTGTTTTCTATCAATAGTAGAACTCATAAGAATATAGGAGGACTACTACTTATCACAAACATTAATATTTTATTTATATTTAATTCTCTTTAAATTTAAAATATTAAGATATGTATATAGTGTTTTAAAAATCGGACCGGACATCAAATCGGTGAGGGTACAATGTCACTGGTTTATTGGTCGAACTACTGAGTCACTGATCGAACCGCATAACTAAACCGGGTTAAACCAGATAACTCGGTTGAATAGACCGGTCGTTATAACAAAATTATATAGGTATAAAATCTATCGAACCGGATCATTCAGTCTCTACAAAATATAACTAGCACTTAAATTTTTTGAAAACATCGTGTTATAAAAAAATTCACAAGTTCATAATTTAAATTCAAATTTTATATATAGGTATCACACACAATAAAATAGTACATAATTATAAAATATAATTGCAAACAAAAATTTAATTGCAACACAATATAATTGAATAATTTATAACAAAATAATTTCATTCTCTATTAAATTTAATTTTAATAAAAGAAAATTATTTCAATGTTGGGATCTCCTTCAATATCAAAATTATCGGTAACAAAATCAACTGCATTTGCAACAATTTTTTTATTTTTATTTTATTTTATTTATTTTTTATTTTAACTTTTAATTAAAATAGTCAAAACGACGTTGTTTTAATTTTTTAAAATTAAAAAAATTAAAAAAAGATTTAAACCGCTGGTTTCCCCCGTTTTAGCGGTTTACATTAGTTTTAACCGGTTCAATGACATTCTCGATCCATAAAAGTTCAACTTTATAAATTAATATTTAAAATAAAACATTTTTAAATGTTGCACTAGCACTATGTTTGATTTTTATGGAAATATACAAGGAGGTAAGAGTGGACAACAATTAGTTTCATTTAGTTATTGATAGCAAATTTTAACTGTGTGTGATTGTTTTTATGAGTTGGACGGAGTAGATGATGAAAATTCTATGTTAGTTTGTAAAAGATATCTTTAGTTGTGGAAGATCTCTAACAGAGAAAGAAGAGATAGAGAAAGAAGAGAGATGAAAGAGATAAAAATTTAGAGTTGATACTCATTTACACTATGTTTGGTCTAACAGAAAGATAGAAAGAAGAAAAGAAAAGAAGGCAGGTAAAGAGGGCGGAATGATTCCAAATTGTGGGTCCTACGGCAAGAAACCTTTCTGCTTTACTATTAAAGGAAAGTATGATTTACGATGAAAATGTGCGAATTTTTTTTTAATAACCATTTTTTAAAAAAAAAATATTCAAAAATAACCAACATTTTAAATTATTTATGCAAATGACCACTTTTTTGCTAAATATACATGTTGTCGCTAGAGGGTGGCGACAACACCCATTTTTAACACATGGTCGCTGTCATACCCCAATTTTTGACCTAAGATACCACCTCATATCATTGCATATGCATCATTTGCATCTCTAACAAATTGCATAGCTTGTGTTTGCTACTTGTGACTCAGCAGGGTTTAATCAAGAAACCACTCATCAGTACAAGTAACAATCAACTAGGGTTTTGTTCTCCCTTCATTTCAAATGAATCATCTTCACCAACAATCAACATTTGGTCCTCAGAAATCCATCTCAACAGGCTCAGAGGCTCTGAACCAACCAGATTAGGGTTTTGACTGAAGATAGCATACTCCTGACTTTTGCTCAGAGACTGACATAATGACTTGGGACATGACCTCAAGACCCCAAGTACATCATTTTGACCTAATCCATTAGCTCAAGACATCTCCTACACAAAGATTGATCAGACAAATCCTCAGATCAGGGTTTTTTGAACTATCAGGGACTGAAATCAGGGATCACATTTGGGAAACCCTAAAAATCCCCAGGGAGTCAATCAAAGGTTTCAATCATCTTCAAATAATCCCTATGACAATATACAATGGAAATTGTATCTCAATCCAAGACCTACAGTCATCAATTTCGTCTGGTCGACAATTAGGGTTTTTGACCTAATTCACTGAGCAACTGACTTTTTAATCAGGACATGGTGCTACAACTCAAACCATGGCTCAATATCCTCTAATGCTTCAATGTGATCCATTCATACTATTCATTTGATGAGGATAGCCTGTTTCACTTGAAATCTCAAGAAACGCGATTCGTCTGAAAAAAGTCAACTGTACAAGATCACCATTGACTTTTGGGGAATTTTGGTCAACCATGACTTTTGAAGTTTTTAATCATCAATATATGATATGAGAAGTCATTTGATCAAGGAAAATCAAGAAAATCAATCAAGAATCAAAAGTCAAAAGTTTGACTTTTCATACTTAGAAAAATTTCTAAGTGTTTTTCAATGGTTTTTTCCAAACTTTGGAAGGGAATTTCTCAAAATTTCACCTACAAACTGAAAAAAACTTCCAACATGAAAGTTGTAGATTTTGATCCAATAAACAACTTTGACACATATAAATTTTTTCCATAAGATCAACCATTTAAGAGATATGGTGCTTCAAAGTTGGTACTTTTTGAAAACTTCACTTAAAACTTCATTTTTCTCAAAGTTCATGGATCTTTTTCACCCATTTCCTTAAAGGTCTTGAAGAAACTTTCAACTAGGGTTTTGAAGTGTGTAACATGAGCTTTCCAAAATGTCCAAGAGCATGAAAAAATATGGAGTGTAGCTATGGTTTTGAATTTTTGCCATTAGTGAACTTTTCACTTGAAATTTCAAGCCATTTTCACAAAGTTATGAACCAAATTGCCAAATGGACCAAGTAATGATGCATAGAGGCAATAATTGGAGATATTTTTCTGATTTGAGACAGATGGGAAAGAGATAAGAAGCTTGGCCAAAATAACCATGGTTTAGTTACTTTAACCATTTGCATTTAATGTGAAAGATTCCATTTTATCTCTTAAGCCAAATCATCAAACTTTGAAGCAACTTGCAAGGCTTGTATTCAGAACTCTTGGCCTATAAATAGAGGTCATTTCCACTCTTCAATTCACACCAAAACCTCACAATTATAGGTTTTCTCTCTTCTTTCTTGAATTGCAAGTTTCTTAAGTTTCAAAGAGGTAAAATGCTCAACCTCTAAACCTTTGAAGTTCTGAGCAAAATGATGCTTCCCACAACTCATAAACATCATTTGAAACTTGTTTGAACCACTCATACACCCCAAAAACACCTCAAGCTCAAAATCACTACCTCACTTCTCAAATGTGCATAACCATGGCCTTATCATGCCAAAATCCATTCAAGATCATTTCTGTCCAAACTATCACTTCTAACATCATCCATATATCACATATGAACTATCCAATCCATCACATATAGCCAATAACCTCAGAATCATCAGATTCGATTCTCACTCCAAGCTTATGCAGGTCGGGTACCATAGCCATGCCCAGATGAATTCAGATGGTTCCAAGCATCCAGACACCTTCCATAAGGTTCATTGAAGCTATCCAGATCATCAAACAACTTCTGTAACACCTCCAAGCAAGAATTCGATTCTCAGTTGTGCCGTTTTTAAGGTAAGTGCTCATGAACTTCAAATTCATACTTCCACGCATCATAAATGAAATGTGAGCATACCATCTTGTTTCTGCACCTATGAGGATCATTAACCCTCAATCAATTGCATCATAACTTGCACATACACGATTTCACATTGAATTTCAGTTCTAGGGTTCTTCATGTTCATGCGAAAATTGACCCCTTTAGAGCAAAAATAAATGAATTCTGAGATCACCATCATGTTCCTTGTGAAAAACCGAGTGAGATAGACCCTTTGCTTGATCAAAACAACACAGTTTTAGAGATTTTCAAATTTCAGTTGGAGGGTTGTTCTTGGCGCGTTTTTGGTTCAAAGGATTTCTGGAAATTGATTTAAAATATAATTAATTCAACGCGTGTATATTACAAGCCACAAGCGTGGCTCAGTTGGCTTTTGTTTTGAGTAGTGACCTCAGGGTCACGAGTTCAAGTCCCTATGGGACCAAACCCTTCTTTTTTATCACTATTTTTCTTCATTTTCTTCACAACTTCACCAATTAATTTAACCATTCAAATTAATTTATTTTCCCTTCATTTTTTACACACTTCTTATTTAATATACATATTTTATGAATATCAAAAAAAATCACAAAAATATATTTGTTTAATACATTTTTAATTAAGTTTAAAATAACATATTTTTAAGTGTTTTAAATACTTTAAATATTGTTTTATTTGATTTTTTCAAACCTAATCACTTGTAAATATTTTTGTGATCAAACCCTAATCACTTAGGTCTTAATTAAGCATTAAAACTTGTTTTAAACTTAATTAAGTTAATTTCTTTCAAATTCAAATCGTTTTAAAACGAACGATCATTCTTTTCAAAAACGATAAACCATTTCTTTTTGAAACTATTGATTAAATCTTTTTAATTGATCAAATGATTTTCAAAACGAAGTGGGGCCTCTCGAATATTAGAGAGTATAAGACCCACTCTTCTTTCTTTTACAGTTTTTCTTTGTACAGAAAACTTTTTTCAAAGCAATACTTTTTCAAACTGTTTTTTTCAAAACAATAAATCTCACATCTTTTTTTCAAAACCACCCACCCTGTTTTATGAAAATAAAACAGGGGCCTCTCGAATATTAGAGAGTATAAGACCCACTCTTTTTCCTTTGTACAGTTTTTCTTCAAACAGAATAAACTTCTTTCAAAACAATACTTTTCAAACCAATTTTCAAACAGTTTTTCAAAAGCGAAACCTCGCGCTCTGTTAATAAAACAATCAACCATGTTTTGTGAATAAAACACGGGCCTCCATGTAGGTATAAGTCCCAAGCCCTTTTGTACATACCCATTCCTGTACATGAAATTAGGTATTTCATTGTACATATACCGTTTTGTACATATCTCAATCAATTTGATTTTTAACTTTAATAACAAACCAAAAATGAAGGTTTCTTTAAATCTTCCCAAATATACCATGGGCCTCCATGTAGGTATAAGTCCCAAGCCCTTTGTAAATACCTGTTTACATAGCTTTGAATAAACTCAAGCGGACCTCTTCCCGAGTGTAAGTCCCGAGCCCCTGTGTATACAAATGGATCATGCTTACAGGTATATTTCCTTCATAAACTCCATTATATACACACACTTTGTCATATATATACAATTGTTCATACCTGTTCATGTTTGTTAATACTTGTTCATGTTTGTTCATATGTGTGATATGTGTGCTTGTTCAACTTAGTACAACACTAGGTTCCCCATAGCCTCCTATTGGGCTTCGTGCAAAGAATCTCCACTAGTTTAGGTTAGGACATAGAGTATGGTTTCCCGGTGAAATCGCTCTAAGAGCTCAGACCAACTATACCATGCCTCCCCTTGGGCTTTGTACAAACGAGTGACCCTCCCATAGCCTCCTCTTGGGCTTACAATGCAAGGACCCTGGATTGTCTCTCCCATAGCCTCCTCTTGGGCTTACAATGCAAGGACCCTCGGATAGCCTCCTCTTGGGCTTCGTACAAGGACCCACGGGCTTCTTATAAGCATCCCCAATATCCAAAACAAGTACCCTAGGAGATTAGACATTTATCATCTCTATGATAGGAGTATCTCTTCTATATCATCACAAACAATCAATCAATCAATCAAACTTTTTTGCCACAAGGCTGGCTAATCAATCAAACCGTTTCGCCACCATACTGGCTGATTAATCAAAGTTTTTGTCACAAGGCTGACTTCATTGAAACTTTTGCCACGAGGCTGGCTGATTAATTAAAACTTTTTGTCACAAGGCTGACTTCATTAAAAGTTTTTGCCACAAGGCTGGTTAAACAACAAAAACATCTTTATCATTCTAAGCACCCTAAGTGGCATGGCCCCGGGCTTATAATGAAAAGATTTTCAAACAAAATCAAACAGATGTATGTGATGATATAGATTAGATACATCTAGCATTTAGACGACATTTGTCTATTTTCCTTTGCTTCCACTAGCATAAGTGGGAACTACGATTGCTCTGACTTTCTCAACATCCCTTTGAGAATACGTAGGCACAAGGTCATATCCTTGGCGAGCAAAACTTCTCTCTCAAACCATTCAAACCTTAGCACCCGTAGACCCCGAGCTACAGATGCTCTGATTCCCTCTAGGGGATATGTATGCAGAGGATCGCGATGATCTTTGCGAGCATAATCAAACAAACACCTTAGGTCCCACCTATTTCACAAGAACCTCCACCATAACAAGAATGGAATAAATAAAGCAAAGAAACCTATAGAGTACTATAGATACGTTGGGTGCTAATACCTTCCCTTCGTATAACCAACCCTCTTACCCAAGATCTCTCCCCACTTTTAAGGTTATTGCAACTTTTTTCCTTTTCCTCTTTTGGAAACAATAAAAAGTTTGGTCCGTACAAAAGAAAAATCATTTTTTGAGCACTCGAGCCCAAAGAAGGCATCAGGTGTCTCATCCCAAAAAAAGACAACGATTTTTCCCCGCGACAGAAAAATGGCGACTTCACTGGGGAGACCATCTTTTTATTGTTTCCAAAGAAAGGGTTATTTCTATTTGTTTTATTTTTATTATGTTCTTGTTTGGTTTTTTGGTTCTGTTACTTGTGTGGATTCTGTTACAAGTGATACATTATGGACAAATCCTAACCCGGATTAAGTACACATAAGAAATTAGGTGGAGGGTATAGTCATGTGCAGGCGCACGTGAGAATCCTTCCGCTCAGTGGAGGTTCCTTGTTTGTAATATATGATTAGCGAGTTAATTGCGAAGACATTATTGCTTTCATTGAACTGTAGAAGCTGAGAGACCGTAGAACCCCAACCCATCCTGGCCTTATTAGGTTGTGGTGCAGAAACTATTCAGGTGAAGACTTGGATCAGTTGTCATGCGGAGAACCACACTCAGACGAGTTTTTCTTGAGAATATTACTGGCTCATGAGTTTAATTGTGGAAAGCCGGTAATATCCGAAAGAAAAATGTAGACTCTGACGTATCAGTAGAACATGTTGTGCAGGTGATTAACTAGAACTATCCCATTTTTGGTTCTCTGACCTCATGCTCGTGACGCTGGACCTTTGAACCTGTGTGTACCATGTTTGTGTTACCATATCTGTATTACCATGTATGTGTTACCATGTTTGAACTACCATGTTTGCTTTACCATGTTTGAATATGTGGCATCCATGCATCCATGCATTCATACATTCATTAGAAAACCCATCTTTTTCCATAAAAACATGATTTTTCCAAAAATTTAGAGAATTTTCTTTGCAAACATTATAGGGTTAAGTTATGGAAAAAAGGTATACCAAGAGGTACGGTTTCGAAGAGCCTAATGTGGAAAGACTGAAAGAGTTAGCATCTTTTGTACAAGATCCTTCTGATTTTAGGAAAAGCCATGGAAAGCTTTTGCCTATCTTGAACACTCATGTTGATGAAGGGCTTCTCAAAACTCTGGTTCAGTTTTATGATCCCGTCTACCGGTGTTTCACCTTTCCAGACTATCAGTTGGTACCAACCTTGGAAGAATATGCCAATCTTTTGGGTATTCCTGTGTCTGACAAAATACCTTTCAATGGTTTGGAAGCCATTCCTAAGTCACCAGTCATTGCAACAGGAACTCACTTGAAGAAATCTGAAGTAGAGAGTAATTGGACTACCAAAGGAAACCTTCCAGGTTTAACTTCACACTTCCTAATAAAGAAAGCCTTTGATTTCATCGAAACTGGTAGCATGATAGCTTTTGAAGCTGTACTAGCCTTGCTCATCTATGGGTTGGTTCTGTTTCCCAATATCGACGACTTTGTTGATATCAATGCCATAAAGGTCTTTTTGAATGGAAATCTCGTTCCGACTCTGCTTGGTGACATGTATTTCTCCGTCCATCATAGGAATCACCAAGGTGGTGGAATTATTGTATGTTGTGCACCTCTGTTGTTTAAATGGATTGTTTCACACTTACCTAAGTCTCCCATTTTCACGGAAAACCGGGAAGGTTTGCGATGGTCTCAAAGACTTATGTCTCTTACCCATAATGATATTCAGTGGTATACCTTGGCTCGCTGCGGTACAGAAACCATTGAAAGCTGTGGAGAATTCGCCAACGTACCCCTCATTGGTACACAAGGAGGAATTAACTACAATCCGGTCCTAGCCCGACGACAACTCGGGTATGCAAATTCAACTAAACCCATTGGACCTACAGTGGAAAGTTACTTTTATCAGGAAGGAAATGATCTTCAGGGGTTGAAAACAAAAATGGTGAAAGCCTGGTACGACATCCGATGGAAAGAAAAAGGTGAGACAAAGAACTGTATCGCTACGAGCGCCTACACCTGTTGGGTAAGGAAAAGAGCAAGGGAGTTTCAAATGCCTTATGATTATGAAAAACCCATGTTCCCTGTGGTGCCTCAACGACCCAACATTCCCACTATGGAGGAATACCAAGACACTTTGACCAAGATGAGGATAGAGAAAGACGCTTGGAAAGAAAAGTTTCGAAGAACTGATGTGGAAAATAGAAAGTTGAAGAAACAAGTGAAAGAACACGAAGAAACTCTCTATTATCAGGATGGATGGCTCATGAACAAAGATGAGAAGATTCGTCGGAAAGATGCCGCAATCAGAAGATACATCAAAGAAAGCAAGAAAAAGCTTGAAGGCTCAACAAGCAACGCTCCGATACCTGACAATTGGAAGAATGTGGTTGACAAGCTGAGAGCTGAAAAGGCCGAGTTGAAAGCTCGCTATGGGAAAGAAATCATGAAGCTCAAGCTGCACAATGCATTTGGTTCTTCGTCTGATGAAGATGCTTAGGATTTATTTAAATTTTCATGTATCATTCGATTCTGTAAGGAGCTACGCTCCAATGTTGTAACATTTCCCATTATTGCAATAAAAAAAATGAATGAATAAAAGAATAGTTTGTGTTCAAATGTTTGCAAGGAAATAATCTTTAAAATGTTTGGAAAAATCATAAATTTCTTTTTGCATACATCATTCTGCATATCGAGTCTGTTGTATAGAGTCTCATCTTTTGGATCTTTCTCCAATAGATCGTCAAGCTGTCGCGTCTCAAAGTTTCTCGACCGCGCTCGCAATCAGATCACAGATACAATACTCGTTCAAACAGAAGAAGAGTAATGGAACACTCTGAACAAGAGAATATTGAGCTTCGTGGTACGGTGACCACCCTTCAGGAAAAGTTGGAAAGTCTCACCACTCTGGTTGACTCTTTATTGGCCGCACAGAATCAGCCGCCGCCACCCAACAGTCAAGCAACGGTAACATCTGAAGTCACTACTCCAGTTTCTACAGTTGCATTCGGTATTCCATCTTTCTCCATGCCAGAAGGTTGGGGCACGCCTTTCAGCTTTGGTACAGGATTTCGCCATAATTTCTCTGGGGTTCAAACATCCACAACTGAAGCGCCTGCTGCACAAAGTTCACAGTTTACTCCAAATCAGGGGGTAACTTTTTCTCAAGTCACTATGGCACTTTCTCAGCCCACTATGACAGTTCCGACTCCTACGGTTCACACCGTTCCTTATGATGGCAATGAGATTTATCATGATCAAGGTGATAGCACAAATCAGCGTAATCTTGTAGGAGATCTCCAAGAGCAGTTCAACAAGATTCAGCTGGAAGTCAAAGCTATTCGTGGAAAAGATTTGTTTGGAAAGAATGCCCAGGAGCTATGTTTGGTTCCCAGTGTACAGATACCAGCTAAGTTCAAGGTCCCAGACTTTGAGAAGTACAAAGGAAGTTCTTGCCCACAAAGTCATCTTGTGATGTATGCCAGGAAGATGTCTACTTATGCAGATAATCATCAGTTGCTTATCCATTACTTTCAAGACAGTTTGACTGGTGCCGCACTGAAGTGGTACACAGGCTTGGATAGCACTAATATTCGAACTTTCAATGACTTAGGCGAGGCCTTTGTCCGACAATACAAGTATAACTCGGATATGGCTCCAGACAGAGATCAGCTTCGATCCATGGCTCAGAAAGACCATGAAACTTTCAAAGAGTATGCCCAACGATGGAGAGAAACTGCTGCTCAGATTAATCCACCGTTAAAAGAAAAAGAGATGACAAAGATCTTCTTGAATACTCTCAGTCCGTTTTACTATGAACGCATGATTGCTAGTGCTCCAAGTGATTTCACCGAAATGGTAAACATGGGGATGCGTCTAGAAGAAGGAGTCCGAACTGGACGTCTAACTAAAGAAGGTGGATCTTCAAGCGGAACCAAAAAGTTTGGAAGTGGTTTCCCAAAGAAGAAAGAACAAAGTGTTGACATGGTGTCCCAAGGGAAGCCAAGAGGAAATGTTAATCGCCAACGACAGGTAGCTGCTATCGCACCAGCCGTTAATGTTAATACAACACCGAATCCGGGATTTACTCCTCAGTTTCAACAACAACAGCCTCGACAACAGGTTCAGCAGTTTAACAATAATCAGAATCGTGTACAAAGAGCTCCACAGTTTGATCCGATTCCAATGACCTACACAGAATTGTACCCTGCTTTGATTGAAAGAGGTCTTGTTCAGACTAAAGCACCACCACCAGTACCTGAGAAACTCCCATGGTGGTACAAAGATGAGGTCTCATGCCCTTATCATCAAGGAGCGCCTGGCCATGATCTTGAACATTGCATAGCTTTGAAACATGAAGTTCAGAGGTTGGTTAGATCTAATCTCCTCTCTTTCAGAAATTTGAATCCAAATGTGCAAGCAAATCCGCTGCCCAATCATGGAGGGCATGTTGTAAACATGGTATATGGATGTCCTGGCCAATACCGAGTCTATAATATCAATTTCTCAAGAGCCAATTTGGTACAAATGCACGCCACTCTCTGTCGAGGGCAGAATTTTCGCCAGCATCAATACGGTTCCTGTAGAATATGTTGTGTGGATCCTCACGGGTGTTCGATTGTGAGAAGAGATCTCCAAGTTTTGCTAGATAATGGTACTATTGAGATCTACAGAAATAGGAATGAAAATGAAGTTAACATGATAGGATGCTATCCGCATGAGCTTTTAGTCTCAGATATCAACTCGGAAATGCCTACAGTTAACGTCATCGTTCCTCATTTCAACATGCCTGAGCGCATGGAAGTTACCTATAACAAGCCGAAGGTCCCTGTTGCTCCTTTGATCATTTGTCTACCTGGACCTGTTCCCTATGACTCTGACAAGGCAGTTCCATACAATTACAATGCCACAATGATAAAGAATGGACAAGAAGTTCCTTTACCTACTCTTTCATCTGTCGTGAACATCGCTGATGTGAGTCGAGTAACAAGAAGTGGACGTGTGTATACTCCATTACCTCCGAAGCAACCTGTTGCCCCTGCGACCGGACAAAATCCTGCCAATGTTCCAGTAGGAAATCCTGTGGAAACTCCTGTCAGTAATACAAACACTGATGTTGGTCAATCCAGTGGAACCAATGTGAATCCTGATTTTGATGAAATTTTGAAGCTTATCAAAAGAAGTGAATACAAGATTGTGGATCAGCTTATGCAGACTCCTTCAAAGATCTCAATACTTTCATTGCTGTTGAATTCTGAAGCCCACAGGGAAGCCCTGATGAGAGTTTTGGATCAAGCTTTTGTAGATCATGATGTGACTGTTGATCACTTTGATGGGATAATAGCCAACATAACAGCTTGCAACAATTTAAGCTTCTGTGATGAAGAACTCCCCGAGGAGGGTAGAAATCACAATCTTGCTTTACACATTTCTATGAACTGTCAGTCAGACTCTTTGTCCAATGTATTGGTAGACACCGGATCTTCCTTGAATGTGATGCCAAAGACGACTCTTGCTCGTTTGTCTTACCAAGGAATGCCTATGAAGTTCAGTGGTGTAGTTGTCAAAGCATTTGATGGATCGCGAAAATCTGTTATCGGCGAGGTCAACCTTCCCATGACAATTGGTCCACGTACATTCCAAATCACTTTCCAGGTCATGGACATTCAAGCTGCTTATAGCTGTCTGTTAGGACGACCATGGATCCATGAAGCAGGGGCAGTAACTTCTACGCTCCATCAAAAGTTAAAATTTGTAACAAATGGAAAATTGGTAACGATAAGTGGAGAACAAGCCTTGATGGTGAGTCATTTGTCCAATTTCTCTTTTATCAGTGCCGATGATGTGGAAGGAACTCAGTTCCAAGGTCTCTCTTTAGAAGACGAATCTTCCAAGAAAAAAGCATCGATCTCTTCTTACAAAGAGGCAGTAAAAGTAGTGAAACATGGAACTACCACTGGCTGGGGGCAAGTTGTGATCCCTACTAAGAATGAAAGTAGAGCAGGTCTCGGATGTTCACCAACATTCTCAAACTGCACCAAGAAGGATGAAACCCTTCGTCCGATCAAGGAAACATTCATCAGTGGAGGATTCCTTAACCCAATTCCTCAAGAGGTTAATGTCCTTATCGAAGAATGTATCGAAGAAGGTTTACCCGATCCTGAAGAAGAATGGAAATGTTATCTCAATGACTCGGGATACATATCTCAGGAAGAACCATATCCTCCTTCGGAGAAACCCAAAGGCAAAGAAACTGAGCCTGTTCCTGCAGAGATCTGGGATACCTTGGGACAACCAAGTGGAAAATTTGATTATATGGTGAAATATACAGCACCTGAAAGTTACAAGATTGCGATTGAGGATATCCAACCAACTGGATGGGGAGATTCCTTTGAATATAATAGTCAACCAGAAGAGGTTTACCAATGCTCTCAATTTTCTCAGCAGCCTGAAGTTACTGAAGATTTCAGATTCAACGCATCTGCCAAGATTAATAATCCTGATGATGGTTATTATCACATAAATGCCATTTTTGAAGATGAAGGGGAAGATGATCCCGCAGTTGACTCAGAAAGTGTCGCTGACAATGAATCTCTTCATCCTGAAGACTGGGAAATACATCCTGAAAATTCTGGAGATTGTGACTCATCTTATGCTCTTCAAGAAGTAGAAGAAGACTGTTTCGACTCTACAAAGAACAAGGTTGACAAACCAGGACCTTCAAATCCTGCTCGACCAGCGGTCAATGTCAATACTGAAGATCACTCTGGGGAGAATTTTCCTGAATACATAATACACAGAGGAGTTCGTTGCTACTGGAAAGCTGTCGACGTTCCGAATGTTGTTCGCCGCTCAAAGTAATCACCTCGCTGTTATTTTGACCTCCTGCCTTGCCCAAAGCAGAGAGATGTTTTATAGGGCTTTGCTTTTAAATGTTCCGCCCAAATAACTTTGTGTATAGGGCTTTGTTTTAAAAGTTTCCCTCTTTGTCCCGCCCAAGACAAATGAGTTTGTGTTTAGGGCTTTGTTTCAAAAATGAATCATAAATAAAGTGTCATTTTGAATTCCCTACATTATATGTTTTATTTTTGCTTTTTCTGGAAATGGTAATCCTAAAAAACCGAAATAAAAAAAAAACTTTTCAAAAAAATCTGCATACACTCTTGCATTCATAAATTTTCTGAAATAAATATAAATCACATGTGCAGATTTAATATTGATAAACCCATTGAATGCAATAACCCTATGCCCTCTCCCAACTTTGAGTTTCCTGTGTTCGAAGCCGAAGAAGAGGAAGAAGAGGAGATCCCGGACGAGATCTCTCGATTACTTAAGCACGAGGAAAGAGCCATTCTGCCTCACAAAGAGCCTCTAGAAAAGATCAACTTGGGTTCTGAAGAAGACAAAAAAGAAGTGACCGTTGGATCGCTGCTTGATGCTGATGTCAAGAGTAAGTTGACAGACCTTCTCAAAGAATATGTTGACGTGTTTGCCTGGTCCTACCAAGACATGCCTGGGTTGGATACCAATATTGTTCAGCATTACTTGCCATTGAAGCCAGAATGTCCGCCGGTTAAGCAGAAATTGCGAAGGACTCACCCTGATATGGCTAACAAGATCAAAGTGGAAGTTCAAAAGCAACTCGACGCAGGTTTTCTTGTCACCTCTGAGTATCCTCAATGGTTAGCCAACATAGTGCCAGTTCCGAAGAAAGATGGCAAAGTCAGAATGTGTGTTGACTACCGTGACTTGAACAAAGCCAGTCCCAAAGATGACTTTCCATTACCACATATCGACATGTTGGTTGATAACACCGCTAAGTTCAACGTCTTTTCCTTCATGGACGGGTTCTCCGGTTATAATCAGATCAAGATGGCTCCTGAAGACATGGAGAAGACATCTTTCATCACCCCATGGGGTACCTTTTGCTACAAAGTGATGCCGTTTGGATTAAAGAATGCAGGCGCAACTTACCAAAGGGCAATGACTACTCTCTTTCATGACATGATGCATAAAGAAATTGAAGTTTATGTGGACGACATGATAGGCAAGTCCAGTACAGAAGAAGAACACATTGAATACCTTTTGAAGTTGTTTCAACGATTAAGGAAATATCAGCTTCGCTTGAATCCTAACAAATGTACTTTTGGGGTTAGATCTGGAAAACTCTTGGGGTTCATTGTCAGCCAAAGAGGTATTGAAGTAGATCCCGACAAAGTCAGAGCTATTCAAGAGATGCCTGCACCAAAAACTGAAAAGCAAGTAAGAGGATTTCTCGGACGATTGAACTATATCTCCAGATTTATCTCTCAAATGACTACTACTTGTAGGCCAATTTTCAAGCTTCTCCGCAAAGATCAAGGGGTTGTATGGACTGAAGATTGCCAGAAAGCGTTCGACAGTATCAAAAAATACCTGTTAGAACCACCAATATTGATTCCTCCAGTTGAAGGAAGACCACTAATCATGTACCTTACTGTGTTGGAAGAATCCATGGGTTGTATGCTTGGACAACAAGATGAAACTGGTAAGAAGGAGCATGCCATCTATTACTTGAGTAAGAAATTCACAGACTGTGAGTCTCGTTACTCCATGCTCGAAAAAACATGTTGTGCTTTGGTTTGGGCTTCAAAACGTCTCCGCCAATACATGATCAACAATACTACTTGGTTAATCTCCAAAATGGATCCGATCAAGTATGTCTTTGAAAAGCCCGCCTTAACAGGAAGGATTGCCCGATGGCAAATGCTGTTATCTGAGTATGACATTGAGTACCGTGCTCAAAAAGCGGTCAAAGGAAGCATTCTTGCCGATCACCTGGCACATCAACCAATTAATGAATATCAATCTCTCAAGTTTGACTTTCCTGACGAAGATGTCTTGTACTTGAAGATGAAAGATTGTGATGAACCGTTACCAGAAGAAGGTCCTGAGCCTGGATCAAGATGGGGCCTAATTTTTGATGGAGCAGTAAACGCTTTTGGCAATGGAATTGGGGCAATCATCATCACTCCCAAGGGTACTCATATCCCGTTCTCCGCCAGGTTGCTATTTGAGTGCACCAACAACATCGCAGAATATGAAGCTTGTATCATGGGTCTCGAAGAAGCCATTGACTTAAGGATCAAAATCCTAGACATATATGGAGATTCAGCCCTCGTGATCAACCAAATCAAAGACAAGTGGGAAACTTACCACCCTGGCTTGATTCCTTACAGAGATTATGCAAGACGTCTGTTGACTTTCTTCAACAAGGTTGAATTGCATCATATACCTCGAGATCAGAATCGAATGGCAGACGCCTTGGCTACTCTATCTTCCATGTTCAAAGTCAATCATTGGAACGATATGCCTACAGTCAGAATTACGCGCCTTGAAAGGCCCGCCTATGTGTTTGCAACTGAAGCAGTCATCGATGATAAACCGTGGTTCCACGATATCAAACGCTTCCTTCAAACTCAAGAGTACCCGCTTGGGGCATCAAACAAAGACAAGAAGACTCTAAGGAGACTTTCTGGCAGTTTCTTCCTGAACGGAGACGTGCTATACAAAATAAACTTCGACATGGCTTTGCTCAGATGCGTGGACAGACACGAAGCAGACATGTTAATGCATGAAGTGCATGAAGGGTCCTTTGGAACTCATTCAAACGGGCATGCGATGTCCAGAAAGATCTTAAGAGCAGGATACTATTGGTTGACAATGGAATCTGACTGTTATAAACACGTGAAGAGATGTCACAAGTGCCAGATCTACGCAGATAAGATCCATGTGCCACCGACTCTACTCAACGTTCTCTCATCTCCGTGGCCTTTTTCCATGTGGGGTATCGACATGATTGGAATGATCGAACCAAAGGCTTCAAACGGTCATCGTTTCATCTTGGTAGCAATTGATTACTTCACTAAATGGGTCGAAGCAGCGTCTTATGCCAATGTTACAAGGCAAGTGGTTGTGAGGTTTATCAAGAATAACATCATTTGCCGATATGGTATTCCCAGCAAAATCATTACTGACAATGGTTCGAACTTGAATAACAAAATGATGAAAGAATTGTGTGAGGAATTCAAGATTGAGCATCATAACTCTTCTCCTTACAGACCAAAAATGAACGGCGCCGTTGAAGCCGCTAACAAGAACATTAAGAAGATCGTCCAGAAAATGGTCGTCACTTACAAAGACTGGCATGAAATGTTTCCATTTGCTTTACATGGATACCGTACTTCAGTGCGTACTTCAACAGGGGCAACTCCCTTTTCTCTAGTATACGGCATGGAAGCTGTGCTCCCCGTAGAAGTCGAAATCCCATCAATGAGAGTCCTCATGGAGACTAAGTTATCAGAGGCTGAATGGTGTCAAAGCAGATACGATCAGTTGAACTTAATCGAAGAAAAACGTATGACTGCTCTATGCCATGGACAGTTATACCAAGCAAGGATGAAACAAGCCTTCAACAAAAAGGTTCGACCTCGTGAATTTCGAGAAGGTGACCTCGTGCTTAAAAAGATCTTGTCTTTTCAACCAGATTCTAGGGGCAAATGGTCTCCTAATTACGAAGGCCCGTATGTTGTCAAAAGAACATTTTCTGGCGGCGCCATGACTCTTGCAACCATGGATGGTGATGAACTCCCATATCCTGTGAATGCTGATGCAGTCAAGAAATACTTTGTCTAAAAAAAAAAAAATACAAAAGAACAGCTCGGTAAGTTGAAAACCCGCAAAGGGCGACTTAGGCAAAAATGAGCGTCTCGGTGGACTGAAAACCCTAAAGGGCGGTCCAGGCAAAAATTAGAGACAATAAACAGAAATAATTCATCCTGGTAGATTGAAAACCTGAAAAGGCAATCTAGGCAAAAATTAGGGATTTACGACAAAGTAACTGCATCAGTCCATACTTCGTCACCTGAATCGTCTTTTCCATCAAAGGATCTTCAATCAAATCATCTCCAATCTGAGGCGACAAGCGCAGTTGGAATTCAAAGTTATTAGAGGGAATAGTGGTTATTGCTTTCAATGTAGCCTTTTCCGCATAATTACCATTTCCAACTTTTGTAAATACTCTATGGAATCATGCCTTTAGCTGATTACCATCCTATTAAATAAATTTGAGCCTTGTGCCCATTTGTTTGCAATCTCTAATTTCTTTTAGCTTGCAAAATGACGCTTTAATTGTGTTATTCACTTTTGGAAAAAAAATTTTTTTTTAAATGAATTTACTTTTCTTTTTCAAAATAAAAGCGAAACTTTCCTTTGAGTGGTGAACAACCGAAGGAACATCAACAGCTATCTCCATAGGATGAATCAAAGATTATGATAGGAAAAGCTCTTCTATCCCCAGTAAAGAAGGTCTCCTATCCTCAGTGACGAAGATTTTCCATCTCCAGTGAAGAAGTTCTTCCCTCTCAATAAGAAAAGATGCTCATCTTCCTCAGAGAAGTTTAAAACACGCAACACCATTCATCACCCGTGTTATCTACACCGTGTTGAAGAACATTTGCCAAGTATCTGGTTGTATTGCGACGTCGGTCCCTCTCCAGTATATACTCTTTTGTCTGTCTGTCTCGTCAGCATGCATGCTACATTCATGACATTCATCATTCATACATATTTACATCATTTATGCATTCTTGCATTTTTCAATGTTTGCTTTAAAATCACTTGTTTAGGATATATTTATCCTAAAAAAAAAAAGAAAAAAAAAAGAAAAAAAGAAGAGAAAAAAAGAAGAAAAGAAACAAGTATGGGCGTGTCATCTCTCCAAGTAGGTTGTCACCCATAAGCAGAAAAGAACATATTCTTTTTCCAGTTCCCCACTGAGATCATTCCTCGTGGAAGAAGGTTGCTTTAGTTTCTCCTTTCAAAACAAAGGAGGAGATCCCCAGTTGAGTTCATTCCTCATGGGTGCAAAGTCTTGTTTGACTATTTCTTTCCAATTCATTCTTGGTTAGAACCCTGTCTTTACCAAAGATTCAAATTCCGATTCCTCAAACAGAGTCGTGAAAAACAGACAATAAGCAATAGCCTCATCTTCTGAGCAGCTCATGTCTCTTCCGAAAGTTTTCTTTTCCTCTCAAGGAAATCAATCATGAAGATCATTTGACGATCAGGGTCTTATTACTATTCACAAGGCTGAATAACCAGTAATTTCCCTAACAAAGTCTCCAGAATCATTTTATCACTTGGCTGATAATTGATCATGTCTTCAAAACCGCTATCACAAGGCTGGTAGTCGGTAACCTTTTGTTCTGGTTATATTATTAACATGTCTATCACAAGGCTGATAGTCGGTAATATTAACCGAACCTTTGAAACTCTTTTTACCTTGTCAAGTCTATCACCATGCTGATAGTCGGTAACACAGTTTCATACCTTTCACCTTCGCATTATTAACAAGTCTATCCCCATGCTGATAGTCGATAATGTCGATAGGTAAGCTTTTTTCACAAAGCTATCATTCCCAGGTAAAGCATACACTTGCTTTCCCGATAAAATGGATTCTCTTCCTAAAAACGGATTGAGACATCCTTCCCAATCTCTTTTCCCCAGCGGAGTCAGTTCTTGATATTCCCTCGGTAAAGATATCCTTGCATCATTCGCAATTTTGGTATCTTAGGTCCAAAATTCGCGTCTTCTGATATTTAAGTCTCTTCCACCTATCAAAACGAAGATTTTCAATCTTCATATCTCAGGTTGAAGAAACTTAAATAGGGGCATCTGTCATACCCCAATTTTTGACCTAAGATACCACCTCATATCATTGCATATGCATCATTTGCATCTCTAACAAATTGCATAGCTTGTGTTTGCTACTTGTGACTCAGCAGGGTTTAATCAAGAAACCACTCATCAGTACAAGTAACAATCAACTAGGGTTTTGTTCTCCCTTCATTTCAAATGAATCATCTTCACCAACAATCAACATTTGGTCCTCAGAAATCCATCTCAACAGGCTCAGAGGCTCTGAACCAACCAGATTAGGGTTTTGACTGAAGATAGCATACTCCTGACTTTTGCTCAGAGACTGACATAATGACTTGGGACATGACCTCAAGACCCCAAGTACATCATTTTGACCTAATCCATTAGCTCAAGACATCTCCTACACAAAGATTGATCAGACAAATCCTCAGATCAGGGTTTTTTGAACTATCAGGGACTGAAATCAGGGATCACATTTGGGAAACCCTAAAAATCCCCAGGGAGTCAATCAAAGGTTTCAATCATCTTCAAATAATCCCTATGACAATATACAATGGAAATTGTATCTCAATCCAAGACCTACAGTCATCAATTTCGTCTGGTCGACAATTAGGGTTTTTGACCTAATTCACTGAGCAACTGACTTTTTAATCAGGACATGGTGCTACAACTCAAACCATGGCTCAATATCCTCTAATGCTTCAATGTGATCCATTCATACTATTCATTTGATGAGGATAGCCTGTTTCACTTGAAATCTCAAGAAACGCGATTCGTCTGAAAAAAGTCAACTGTACAAGATCACCATTGACTTTTGGGGAATTTTGGTCAACCATGACTTTTGAAGTTTTTAATCATCAATATATGATATGAGAAGTCATTTGATCAAGGAAAATCAAGAAAATCAATCAAGAATCAAAAGTCAAAAGTTTGACTTTTCATACTTAGAAAAATTTCTAAGTGTTTTTCAATGGTTTTTTCCAAACTTTGGAAGGGAATTTCTCAAAATTTCACCTACAAACTGAAAAAAACTTCCAACATGAAAGTTGTAGATTTTGATCCAATAAACAACTTTGACACATATAAATTTTTTCCATAAGATCAACCATTTAAGAGATATGGTGCTTCAAAGTTGGTACTTTTTGAAAACTTCACTTAAAACTTCATTTTTCTCAAAGTTCATGGATCTTTTTCACCCATTTCCTTAAAGGTCTTGAAGAAACGTTCAACTAGGGTTTTGAAGTGTGTAAAATGAGCTTTCCAAAATGTCCAAGAGCATGAAAAAATATGGAGTGTAGCTATGGTTTTGAATTTTTGCCATTAGTGAACTTTTCACTTGAAATTTCAAGCCATTTTCACAAAGTTATGAACCAAATTGCCAAATGGACCAAGTAATGATGCATAGAGGCAATAATTGGAGATATTTTTCTGATTTGAGACAGATGGGAAAGAGATAAGAAGCTTGGCCAAAATAACCATGGTTTAGTTACTTTAACCATTTGCATTTAATGTGAAAGATTCCATTTTATCTCTTAAGCCAAATCATCAAACTTTGAAGCAACTTGCAAGGCTTGTATTCAGAACTCTTGGCCTATAAATAGAGGTCATTTCCACTCTTCAATTCACACCAAAACCTCACAATTATAGGTTTTCTCTCTTCTTTCTTGAATTGCAAGTTTCTTAAGTTTCAAAGAGGTAAAATGCTCAACCTCTAAACCTTTGAAGTTCTGAGCAAAATGATGCTTCCCACAACTCATAAACATCATTTGAAACTTGTTTGAACCACTCATACACCCCAAAAACACCTCAAGCTCAAAATCACTACCTCACTTCTCAAATGTGCATAACCATGGCCTTATCATGCCAAAATCCATTCAAGATCATTTCTGTCCAAACTATCACTTCTAACATCATCCATATATCACATATGAACTATCCAATCCATCACATATAGCCAATAACCTCAGAATCATCAGATTCGATTCTCACTCCAAGCTTATGCAGGTCGGGTACCATAGCCATGCCCAGATGAATTCAGATGGTTCCAAGCATCCAGACACCTTCCATAAGGTTCATTGAAGCTATCCAGATCATCAAACAACTTCTGTAACACCTCCAAGCAAGAATTCGATTCTCAATTGTGCCGTTTTTAAGGTAAGTGCTCATGAACTTCAAATTCATACTTCCACGCATCATAAATGAAATGTGAGCATACCATCTTGTTTCTGCACCTATGAGGATCATTAACCCTCAATCAATTGCATCATAACTTGCACATACACGATTTCACATTGAATTTCAGTTCTAGGGTTCTTCATGTTCATGCGAAAATTGACCCCTTTAGAGCAAAAATAAATGAATTCTGAGATCACCATCATGTTCCTTGTGAAAAACCGAGTGAGATAGACCCTTTGCTTGATCAAAACAACACAGTTTTAGAGATTTTCAAATTTCAGTTGGAGGGTTGTTCTTGGCGCGTTTTTGGTTCAAAGGATTTCTGGAAATTGATTTAAAATATAATTAATTCAACGCGTGTATATTACAAGCCACAAGCGTGGCTCAGTTGGCTTTTGTTTTGAGTAGTGACCTCAGGGTCACGAGTTCAAGTCCCTATGGGACCAAACCCTTCTTTTTTATCACTATTTTTCTTCATTTTCTTCACAACTTCACCAATTAATTTAACCATTCAAATTAATTTATTTTCCCTTCATTTTTTACACACTTCTTATTTAATATACATATTTTATGAATATCAAAAAAAATCACAAAAATATATTTGTTTAATACATTTTTAATTAAGTTTAAAATAACATATTTTTAAGTGTTTTAAATACTTTAAATATTGTTTTATTTGATTTTTTCAAACCTAATCACTTGTAAATATTTTTGTGATCAAACCCTAATCACTTAGGTCTTAATTAAGCATTAAAACTTGTTTTAAACTTAATTAAGTTAATTTCTTTCAAATTCAAATCGTTTTAAAACGAACGATCATTCTTTTCAAAAACGATAAACCATTTCTTTTTGAAACTATTGATTAAATCTTTTTAATTGATCAAATGATTTTCAAAACGAAGTGGGGCCTCTCGAATATTAGAGAGTATAAGACCCACTCTTCTTTCTTTTACAGTTTTTCTTTGTACAGAAAACTTTTTTCAAAGCAATACTTTTTCAAACTGTTTTTTTCAAAACAATAAATCTCACATCTTTTTTTCAAAACCACCCACCCTGTTTTATGAAAATAAAACAGGGGCCTCTCGAATATTAGAGAGTATAAGACCCACTCTTTTTCCTTTGTACAGTTTTTCTTCAAACAGAATAAACTTCTTTCAAAACAATACTTTTCAAACCAATTTTCAAACAGTTTTTCAAAAGCGAAACCTCGCGCTCTGTTAATAAAACAATCAACCATGTTTTGTGAATAAAACACGGGCCTCCATGTAGGTATAAGTCCCAAGCCCTTTTGTACATACCCATTCCTGTACATGAAATTAGGTATTTCATTGTACATATACCGTTTTGTACATATCTCAATCAATTTGATTTTTAACTTTAATAACAAACCAAAAATGAAGGTTTCTTTAAATCTTCCCAAATATACCATGGGCCTCCATGTAGGTATAAGTCCCAAGCCCTTTGTAAATACCTGTTTACATAGCTTTGAATAAACTCAAGCGGACCTCTTCCCGAGTGTAAGTCCCGAGCCCCTGCGTATACAAATGGATCATGCTTACAGGTATATTTCCTTCATAAACTCCATTATATACACACACTTTGTCATATATATACAATTGTTCATACCTGTTCATGTTTGTTAATACTTGTTCATGTTTGTTCATATGTGTGATATGTGTGCTTGTTCAACTTAGTACAACACTAGGTTCCCCATAGCCTCCTATTGGGCTTCGTGCAAAGAATCTCCACTAGTTTAGGTTAGGACATAGAGTATGGTTTCCCGGTGAAATCGCTCTAAGAGCTCAGACCAACTATACCATGCCTCCCCTTGGGCTTTGTACAAACGAGTGACCCTCCCATAGCCTCCTCTTGGGCTTACAATGCAAGGACCCTGGATTGTCCCTCCCATAGCCTCCTCTTGGGCTTACAATGCAAGGACCCTCGGATAGCCTCCTCTTGGGCTTCGTACAAGGACCCACGGGCTTCTTATAAGCATCCCCAATATCCAAAACAAGTACCCTAGGAGATTAGACATTTATCATCTCTATGATAGGAGTATCTCTTCTATATCATCACAAACAATCAATCAATCAATCAAACTTTTTTGCCACAAGGCTGGCTAATCAATCAAACCGTTTCGCCACCATACTGGCTGATTAATCAAAGTTTTTGTCACAAGGCTGACTTCATTGAAACTTTTTCCACGAGGCTGGCTGATTAATTAAAACTTTTTGTCACAAGGCTGACTTCATTAAAAGTTTTTGCCACAAGGCTGGTTAAACAACAAAAACATCTTTATCATTCTAAGCACCCTAAGTGGCATGGCCCCGGGCTTATAATGAAAAGATTTTCAAACAAAATCAAACAGATGTATGTGATGATATAGATTAGATACATCTAGCATTTAGACGACATTTGTCTATTTTCCTTTGCTTCCACTAGCATAAGTGGGAACTACGATTGCTCTGACTTTCTCAACATCCCTTTGAGAATACGTAGGCACAAGGTCATATCCTTGGCGAGCAAAACTTCTCTCTCAAACCATTCAAACCTTAGCACCCGTAGACCCCGAGCTACAGATGCTCTGATTCCCTCTAGGGGATATGTATGCAGAGGATCGCGATGATCTTTGCGAGCATAATCAAACAAACACCTTAGGTCCCACCTATTTCACAAGAACCTCCACCATAACAAGAATGGAATAAATAAAGCAAAGAAACCTATAGAGTACTATATATACGTTGGGTGCTAATACCTTCCCTTCGTATAACCAACCCTCTTACCCAAGATCTCTCCCCACTTTTAAGGTTATTGCAACTTTTTTCCTTTTCCTCTTTTGGAAACAATAAAAAGTTTGGTCCGTACAAAAGAAAAATCATTTTTTGAGCACTCGAGCCCAAAGAAGGCATCAGGTGTCTCATCCCAAAAAAAGACAACGATTTTTCCCCGCGACAGTCGCCAGGTCCATTGGCGTCTTCCACACTAGGAAGTGTTGTCGCCACCCCTGGTGGCGTCTTCCACACTAGGAAGTGTTGTCGCCACCCCTGGCGACAACGTATATATTTAGCAAAAAAAATGGTCAGTTGCATAAATAATTTAAAATGTTAGTTATTTTTGAATTTTTTAAAAAAAAATAGTTATTAAAAAAAATTCAAAATGGGCAGAAAATGCTAACAACTTTAACTTTTTGGAATTTAAATATCGTATCATATTCTAATACGAATTTATAATTGTATTAACATACTTAATTTTATTTACTTATTTTTTTTATTTTTTATCAGACTTTTACTTAATTAGATCTTTCTTTCCTTTTATTTTCCCTTCGACCAAACCACTAAAAGATCATCTCACTTTTTTTTCTTGTTTCCATTTTCATTCCTTTTACAATCTTTCCTTTTACTTTCTTTCTTTTTATTTTCTCTTCTCATCCAAACAAACCATAGAGTTGGGAAAAATATGTGATAGAGAAAGAATGGAGATAAAAGAGGATAAAAGTTTAGAGTTATGATAGATGAGACTTGTCAATGAGAATTGTTAAAAAACTTATTAATCTATAAAGTAACCTATGTTGTGTGCACTTGGAAACATTTTGGATCCTCTCGTTCATTTTTCTCTCTTTCCCTCTTTATCCTCTCTATCTCTTAATTTCATTCTCTCTCTTTATTATATTTTGTTTTTTAATGATGAATGAGAGTGAGATTAAGAGAGATAGAGAGGATGGAAAGAGAAGGAGAGAAAAATAAAGGAGAGGATTCAAGTCCACTTCGGAAGGAGTATTGAAAACACATATACTTTATTATTTTTGGGTCGGTAATGGTTTATGTTCGGTTAAATATTTCAATCCGATTTGGTCCATTTCAACCTAGTGCTAACTGAAAATTATAGTATCTGGATCCATTAATCCATTTCAAATCGACCCGTTTAAAATGAGATCAGTCGGCTATGGATTTTTTGTCCAGCCTATACCCCTTAAATTTTTTTATATCAGTTGTTTTGATTTATTCATTTAAATAATTCAAAAAATGAAAAATAAAATAAATTAAGCTCTTAGTGAGGTCTAAGCCCAATTTCCTTTTAACTTAATGTTTTCTTATAAATAATAACTAACAACTCTTATTTTTAACCATTCACCTCTACCAAATTCTCCGTTCCCATACCCTAACAATCAACAACTCTCATAATTTTACACTCATCCACAAAAAACCCTTTACCATCATTTCTGACCGTTACGAATAATCTTCCGTCACTCTAATTCCGGTTGCAGCATAGTGATAAATTTTCCAGCCTATCAACCGAATTCTGAAACTACTCTTTCGATTTGCTCCGAATTTTTTCCAGAAGTTCAGAAAAAAATCGAGGAACAATACTCCTTTAGAATAAATTTCTAAAGGATTTCGACGCTCAAAATCGCAAATTTCTCGTTTTTCTATTTTATTTGATTTAATTTCTATTTTCATATTTTCAATAAAATCTCAAAAAATTTGTAGCTTCGTTATCTTATTTTATTTGATTTATAATCAGGTTTTTATATATTTTTTGATTTTATTTTGATCACTTTTCTATTTTTCCATTTGTTTTCTTAACCGTAACATTGCAGTGGTTTATGAACAGGTTTCCTATGGATTGGCCAAGTGGAAGGAGCTTTATCCCTTGACCCTCAAGGAGTACCCCAAGTGTTTTTTTGGCCAAAAACCTTTTGGCCAAATCAAGGTTATTCGTATTTGGCCAAAAACCTCTTAGTTTTTGGCCAAATCAAGGTTATTCGTATTTGGCCAAAAACCTTTTGATTTTTGACCAAATCAAGGTTATTCGTAATTTTGGCCACAATATAATTTTCTAAACCCCAATTCTTTTTTTATCTTATATTATTATTATTATTATTATTATTATTATATTATTATTATTATTATTATTATTATTATTATCCTATTTTTGCAGGTACTTCCTTTGACCGAAAGGGAGCAGATTGCGCGTACACCATGGAAGTGCATATCCCTTTCAAAATGAATTACAGCTTGGACCCAATTATGGTGTTGGGCTTAGTGGGCTCCTGGCCTATGTTTTCTCTTGCTGATTGCACCCCCCTTTGGTTTGTTTTTGCTAACCTTTTGTTTATCCTCCTTTTTATTAAGTCAAGGTTTTTTAAAAACTAATTTAATTAATTATGTTTTTTTAGCCAATTAGGTTTTTATCCAAAAATAATTAATCTAATTACGTAGGTTTTTTAATCAATTAGGTTTTTAGCCATAATAATTAATTTGATTAATTAGGTTTTTTTAGCCAATTAGATTTTTAGCCATAATAATTAATTTAATTAGGTTTTTTAACCCTTTAGGTTTATTTTACCCATTAGGTTTTTTTACCCTTTAGGTTTATTTTAACCATTAGGCTTTTTTACCCTTTAGGTTTATTTTACCCATTAGGTTTTTTTACCCTTTAGGTTTATTTTACTCATTAGGTTTTTTTAACCATTAGGTTTTCAAAAGGTAAGGGTTGTCCATTAACCTTCATTTAGATTTTCTTAACCATTAGGTTTGTTAACCCTCATTTTCTTAATTATAATTTTTCTCCGATTTCTCTTCTCATCTCATATTCTATGATTATCGCATGCTTGTTTCAAATTCTCAACCTTTGGGGTAAAACTTGTTTATTTATTTATTTTCTGTTATTTAAATTCTAGAAATCAATGTATAGGTTGCAAGGGTTTTTTTTTTGTAATAGTAATTAAGTTTTATTTTCTGCCTTTCCCCGTTTTGGTTTTGTAATTCCCCCTCCCCGAAGCTTTGTAATAGCGTAGGATTTATTTTTCTGCTTTTACTTTCCGCACCTATAAACTGCTATAAACTGTTTAGATGTATGTTAATAGAATTGTATGACAAGATAAAGCTGAACATAGAATAACCTTAATTTTCAGGATTAAATAAATCAATCACTCTGTTTCACACACACACACACCTTTAAGGTAATCTCTCTTATGTTGCCTTTCGATTAAATAGTCAAGTCCATCGGATGTAGGGATACCTTAGTCCGTTGCCTTCAATTTAAAAATAATCATAAAGATCATAGTCCCTTCGATGTTGCCTACGATATATTTGATCTTGTCCATTGATTAAATGATGATAGTCCCTTTAGATTGCTAAGGTATCCTTACTTGTTGCATTTATGACTATTCTCATCCAATGCATATGACTTCCTACCCTCTTTATGATATGGATAGCCCTATGACTATACGATGACCCTCGATGTCCCGAATACATCCAATGAAAGGACTACATGCCTAACAATTGATATGGATAGCCCCTTCAAACAAAAGACTTAAAGAACAAGAAAGACAAACTTAGGGAAGGTATCTCCTAACTGCTTTCTCACAATCAATTCAAAATTCAAAATGCTTTTCACACCTCCTTTTCAAAACGATTTCAAAGGCTACACTTATTTACAAGTTAAAGTCCTTTTTTAAATCTTTTCTAAACACACACTACACTCTTTCAAACAAATCAAACAATTCAAACAATTCAAAAACGAGCTAAGCAATTAAGAGCCCATGAATAACCATGGATACAAAGGGTGCTAATACTTTCCCTTTGTATAACCTACCCCCCGAACTCAAAATATTTCAAAGGTCTTTCCTGTTCTTTTTGCCTTTCCAATTGGATAAAATAAAAGTCGGTGGAGACTCTTGCTATCCGCAACATTTTAAAAGTCAGTTCTCCCACTGTATTATTGATACCATCGAGTACAATGGATGTGAGGACTGTTAATACCTTCCCCTTGCATAACAGACTCTTGAACCCGCTCTTGGTTGCGATGACCATTTCTTTTCCTTCTTGGGTTTTATTCGATATTTTCTCTTTTCTCTTAGAATAAATCAAGATCGGTGGCGACTCTATTGTATTTCAAGTGTGTGATGCACTTGTGGTATTTTTTGCGCCGCGACAGGTTAATATTCCAAGAAACCAATTGCACCCTCTTAAGGTCTTCCACAAATGAAAATGATAGCTCATAGAATCATTTGTCAAGTGAAGTAATTCCCACTTTCTAATAGACTTCCATTGATCCATAAGTTTATCGTGAATCTCTTTCACTTTCAATGATTTAGTTTCTTTTGACCATATTATACGACCATACATATTGTTTTTGCATTGTTCTCAAAACCACCATTATATTCCTCTCGTAAATGATAATCACTATTTGATCTCCCTTGATCATGGGTTTAGGAAATTAACTCGTTGGAATTTCATATTCCAAATTATTTAGTGCTTGTGTAAAAGAAGGTTTGGCGATCAAGTTATCAGTAGGTTGAATATTTTAAGCATGAGAATATTTGAGTTATGAAGAAGGATAGGTGAAGCTAGACAAAACAAAGGCAGGGCATGATGAAGAATTTTGTCCTTCGATCAAGTGTATGAATCTAAATATAATTGGACAATTTATGGAGATAAAATATTTAATAATATTATGTGGTCATAATGCTTTGATAGAAGCCAATTGTGTATTATTGGACAAAGATATTTTACCAACTACTAATATTATTGGGTCCAATGATGTCACAAAATAGTAACATAAGGTTTAAATTGGGAGGTTATGGATTGGAAGAGAAATTTAGAGTATATCAATTAGAAGAGAAATAACATTAAAAGGGCTGATTAAGTCACATAATGTATAACATTATGGGCTTAATCAATTATCATATATTTAACCCTATATAATATAGAGATTACATCAGAAATATTCATTATTCTATCAACATTATTCGAAGAGATAAATTTTGATTTTGGAGAGTATTTTCTTGCATTCTCTTCCTTCTATCTTTCGGTTCTCCCTAGCCATAAAATAAGGAGATAAACGTGTTCCCTCCTTCCATACTAGCATACATTATGATCCAGTTATTGCTAGTTGACCAACAATAGAAGAACGACGCTTAATGTGATTACCTAGGTTGTTTTCAATATTACTTACTGAATCTACAAACCAACACATGTGTTTTCAGCATGATTTGTCCTCACTCACACGCTTTTCATGAAACTTTTAAGAAGGTGACTGTAATACGATGGGAGAACTGACTTTTTTAAATGTTGCGGATAGCAAGAGTCGTACACCGACTTTTATTTTATCCAATTGGAAAGGCAAAAAGAACAGGAAAGGCCTTTTAAAAAGACTTGAGTTCGGGGGATAAGTTATACAAAGGGAAGGTGTAAGCACCCTTTGTATCCATGGTTATCCATGGGCTCTTAATTGCTTAGCTCACTTTGATTGTTTGAATTGTCTGAAAAGTGTCGTATGTGAATTGAAAAGATTTGAATAAGGACTTTAGCTTGTAAAATAAGCGTAGCATTTTTGAAAGTAATTTGAAAAGGAGTGGGAAAAGTATTTTAGATTTGAATTTGAATAGAGCAAGCATTTAAGAGCAACTACCCTAAGATTGTCTTTCCTGTTCTTTAAGTCTTTCGTTTGAAAGGGCTATCCATACCATAAGAAGGGTAGGTAGTCTTTTCATTGGATGTATCGGGTCATCGAGGGTCATCGTTTGCCATAAGGCTATCCATACCATAAGAAGGGTAGGAAGTCCTATGCGTTTATGAGAATAGTCGTAAAAGGAAACATATAAGGATACCTTAGCATTCGAAGGGACGATCATCATTTATCGAGGGACAAGATCATTTCTAATTATAGGCAACTCGAAGGGACTATGATCTTTTATCAGGGACTATGATGATTTTATCGAAGGCAACAAACTAAGGCATCCCTACGCTCGAAGGGACTTGACTATTTAAATCGAGAAGGCAGCAGAAGGGGAGTCACCCTAAAGGTGTGTGTCTGACAATCACGTGTTAGATTCAAATATTTTATCTTGTAAAATTAGTGATCCAAATTAATTAACAATCTTATCACTCCCTAAAGTTACTAATCACGCAGTATAATCATTAGCAGCAATAAACAGCAGTTATAATACAGAAATTAAAGACAGAAAATTAAAATCCTTATTACTATTACATTTAAAAACTGAATAAGCGACCTATACACTTTCTAATATTTAAAAGACAAAAAATTAAATAATTGAAATAAAGGCAGATAATTAAATAAAAAGACAGAAATAAAAAGGAAAAATTGAAAAAGGCAAAATATTTAAAAAGGCATTTGACAATCATAGAGTATGGGGTGAGGGAAGAATTCGCGCATAAAAAACCTCAACAATTATAAGGTAACAGATCAAAAATTAAAAGGGTTAGGGAAAACAGTGATTAATAGTCATGATGAAAAATTGTTAGCCAAAAATAAAATTAGGGTTTGAAAATCTAAAAATAATTAATTAGCCTAAAATTAAATTATTACCCTAAAAATAATTATTAACCTAAAAATAAAGAAGAAAACCTAGCAGGCAAAAACCTAAGGGTTAACCTAGACTACAGTTAATGGACAACACCTACCTAAAGCTAAAGTTAATTACTAAACCTAAAAACTAACCCTAATTAAGGTTATTAAAAAATAATAATTATATCAAAATTAATCGACTAAAACCTAAACCCTAATTACTAAGTTAATTTAATTATTAAGAATTAAATTAAACCTAATTATTTAACCTAATTTATTAACAAAATCAAATTACTTAATAAAATTAAATAAAAATGTTAATCCTAATTTTCTAATTTAATTATCTAATTAAACAAGTCAAATTAATCTAATCATGTTAACTAAACTAATTATGTTAATTAAATAAAAAAAAAGTTAGAAAGTAAAAGAAAGGAGACAAAATAAAAAAAACACATACTGTGGCAATCTGGAATCGAACTGAAGACATGGAGATTGCAAGGTAAGGTGCTAGCCATCAGATCACAGGTTGTTAAGTTTTCATGGAATCAGGTGCGTTGAATCAAGTATGCTCAGTGTGTTTCCTTTTGATTTTACAACAAGTAGCGCGTAGGCCCACCACCACCACTCACGTCCAATGAGAGAAAGACAGAGGAACTCAAACTTGTTGACCATCCAACGAAAAGTTGCCACGCATGGAGAAGAACCTAGGAATATTGATCGGCCAGCAAAAAAAAAGCCACGCGTACGAGTCAATGGTCCTAGGAACTGTTCATCATCTTCTTCCCATTACCTGCGGATTCTGCTTTGGATTTCTCTGCGAATTTAGCTGCGCTTTTGGCTACGAGTATTTGTAATAAACCTGCAAACATGGCCATATACAAAAACACGACAAGAACAAACATCAAGAGGACCCCTACATAAATCAAACCCCGGGAATTCATTTATGGCATTAGTTTGGTCAGAAAACATTGACAAGTGGGTATACGAAGCGATACAAACTTCAAGCCCTAAGAATGGCATTTCCTGATTTGCACGTCCAAACCTTAGAGCAATCGTCCAAACTTGTTCTAAATGATCTCAGGAGCTCATTAGTATCACCAAATCATATTGAAATACAAGAACATGAAAAATATGAAGTTTAAAGTATGAACGAAATTGAGGAATATGGTGTTCGAATTCTATGCGTAATTAGACGTTACCAACTACCTGTATTTGCTGTATAATGACTCAGGAGATGATTAGGATGGTTGGTTCACGTTGAAGGTGGCTACACCTTGTAAGAAGACTTTGCACCTTTCTTGAATATTTTGCACCTTGGAACCCTAGTATTTTCGTCCTCCATGGTCTTACTATGATGTGTTATTTATATGGAGCACATTAGGTCAAATAAACTTGGAAAGAATCATGTGATCGAATGTTGGGAAATATTGAAAAGAATTTGATTGAAAATCTCATAGAAACTTTCCATTTTTTATTCAATCTCTTTCCAATCAATTATATATTATTTGCTAGAGTTCCAAGAATAATCTTTGATTGGAAAAATCAAATCATGCACAAATATGATGTTTATTTTATCTTGATTTAAATTGAATAAAAATAAAAAATAAATAAAATAAAATTCAATTCCATGTGTCATACCCCAAAATTTGCCTCCCATAGTTCAGTCACAATTATCCAAAAGCTTAGGAGATTCATCAAGTCATTCTCTTGAGCAAAGGTCTCCTAAAAATCTAGGGTTTGAGATTCTCTTAGGGGAATCAATAAGATAGGGTTCTTAATCAAGGGTATATGGTTCATAGTGATCTAATGTAACTCCATGGCAAAAGTCAAGGCACAACTCCAAAGGTCAACTACAATCAAAGCATGATTCAAACCTATGATCATTTGTCAAACATCAAGTATAGAGGTTCATATCCATCATTTGATCAAAGCTTGATCATGATTCCATTAATAGAAACTCAGAGATGAACAAATACAAAAAGGTTCAAATTAGGGTTTCTTTAGGAGAAAGTCAACCCAACTTTGACTGGGCATAACTTTCACATGGAACATCAAAAATTCCCCACTCAAAGCCTATTTTGAAGGAATTTGGATTCTCTACAATTTTGTCTCTCACAAGCCAGGGCTAGAAATGCTTCATTGGAGAGGTATGATGCAAAAGATTACAGGTCCTTTTCAAGCATCCTTCAAAAGCAGTTTTTTGTTAAAGAAGATATGATCAAGATAAAAGCTCCAAATGAAAAATATGTTCCAAAGTGGCTTATAGAGGACATCTTGAGGTTTCGAAAAAGTCTTAGAACTCCCTCATAGCTTAAAAATTGAGTGAGATATGCTTGGTCAAAGTTGAGTAACTTTTAGAGGCAAAATGTGAAATAAGAAGGTTTAAATTGGAAAATTTTGCAAATGGGCCTATGGTTTTTATGATACAAACTTGGTCCACAAGTCATTAGCATGCCCAAAACAAAATGCCACGAAATTTAACATATTATTTGATTTAATATAATTTTTATTTTAATGATTTAATTAAGTAAAAAAAAATCAAATATTATGTTAGAATATTCATATAGGACAATTCCAATCAACATTTATGATCAAATATATCCCAATTTTCATGCACAACTTGATTAGAAAGAGATTGATATAATTTTGGCCAAAATAGAAACTTGTCATTCAAGAATGAAATCAAATTTCTCAAACATGGCAAGATTGGATTCAAGGGATTTTTGGGCTCTTTTCTAAACCTAATTCACTCCCTATAAGTAAAGGATATTGTGCACACGAATAGGGGTTGGTTTTTCTGGGCAGAGCAAGAGCACTCAAGAGGCAAAAATTCTCCAAAAACTCAGAATCGGTTTGAGAGATTGAAGAGTTTTCCGAGGAGTTTAAGCATTGCAACGTGTTCGTGGGATCACTCTGAAGCTACCTGGATCATCACGCTTCATTAGCACCCCCAGAATTATCTCATATTTGTCAAGGTAAGTCACTCGAAAAATCTCTTCGATCTGGACAATATATGCATCATCATTGAAATCTAATTGCATATTCTTGTTTGTTTCAATGCCATGAACGTTTCTGGGTTGATTATCTTGAGTTTGCTTGCTTTAATCGTGTGTTGCCATTAACAGATGAATTAAGCTTTTTAGGGTTTTATTTGGGGGTTTGCGCTAGAGGTAAAATTAGAACAAATTGGGGGCATGGTCAGGTTCGTATAATCAGGAAGAATAAATCTGGGGTGGTGCGCGCTATTTATATGTATGTATGGGCAAATCGCTATTTTTTTAGGCGTGTTTGCTAGGAGACGAATCGTAGCTGATTCGTAGCTAAAATATAAGTGTGTTGCAGGTTTTGTGAAGAAGTCGAAGACGTGTCTTCACGTTACTGGCTGGTTTGAATTTCACGCTAATTTTCCTTTGTGTGTCGTTTTGCTTAGATATCACGCGCTGGCTGCATTGTTTGAACAACTAACCACGTTAGTTGAAGTGGTGGACGCGTGCTGTGTTTATCCCCAGGGTCCAGGGTTCGATCCCTGGCCCTTTCATATATTTTTTCTGATTTTCTACACACGATCCAGTGCGCCCTTGACCTTAAACCTCACCATACACCCTCTCAATCTGACCCTCAATCCTCCCCTAAGCCAGATCTAACGCTCCTGGTTCATTACCTATAATATGAACCCTAATAACAACCTTATTAAATCAAAACCCTAAATAACTAAATAAATTTTAATTAATATATTTATTTTAATTAATTCTTTTAACATATTTATTCATTTAATAATAATTATTTTCCATAAATAAATTAATATGTAATATTTATATTAAATTATAATTTGTTGTTCGTTCCGATTAAATCGATTAATCGCTATGGTCAACAATAATTTTAATTAAAATGCTATTTAATTAAAATAAATTTAGTCCCTATTTGGTTAAAAGGTTGCAACTATTTTATTAGTTGTGATGATTAACCGTTCTTTTTCTCTCGCTTTAATTTGTTATTCTTTTTAATCGAATCAATCGATTATGAGGGGTAACAATACAAATAAAATTCATAAAAATAATTAAAAAAATACTATTATTCGTTATTAGTGATAATCAAATCAATTGATTAAAATTGGTAATGATCAAATTATTAATCTTTTAACTATGATAATTGAATCAATCGATTATTGCGGTTAATAGTACAAATTAAATCAGGGTTGTACGCCCAATCTTAAAACACTTTTCAAAACCACGGATATCAAACTACGGATTATCATAACTACGATAGGCCATTCAAAAGCCTCTAAAAAAACCATATCAAATCAAATTACAACTCTAAGGGCGTACAACCCTTCCCCGAACTACGTAGACTCTGATCCTCCATAAGGAGGTATGTAGGCACTTGGCAACAAGGCGAGTCCCCTCCCTCCAAATTTTAATCATGTCAATAATTAAACCTTTAACCCTATTAATTATCCGTTGCCTTTCTTTATGTTTTCGCCATAACTCTTATCTTTGCAATGTTAACCTTTAGGAAAGGGTTTTGGGTGCCTAACACATTCCCTTAACCCGAATATAGTATCTTACCCTAAATCTCTTAACCATTAAAGGTTTCCTATTCGCCTTGGTAGAATAGGTGGCGACTCTCTAAGTTATTTTTTTTAGGGCAGGTTGCTACAGCTGGCGACTCTGCTGGGGAAAACTTAATAGTGAATACTATGCTCCTATAGGTTTTGGCAGGGTTTAGGTTTGGCGCATTTTAGGGTTTTGGCAAACTTGCCATTTTTAGGGTTTGGGGGAGGTTCATCTTTATAATTAATATTTTAATTATTTGTTTTGTTTTTTGTCATTGTTTTTTTTATTAAATGTTTTATTTAAAATGTTTGATTATGTATTATATGCATTGCTGGTGTTTTTTTTTATGTTGTGTTAAACCCTAAGTGTGGGAGTTAACTTTGAGATCAGGGGGGAATCGAATCGCCTACGAGTCTCATTGATAACTCCACTCGGAGTGGGTTGAGTATTCGGAAATGTCCAAAACGAGGCTTGACTTTGTTGAGGGCAAGACTGAATACTTGGTTGATCTCTCTGAGAACCTACCTGATCGGTAAAATAGCAAGTGTACTATTTTCTACCGATGTAGTTATTAAAGTGGAAATTATCCAAGTATCGATCACAAGGACTGCTATGGCAATATAAGTTTTGACAGTAATTCAATTGAACAAAAAGCACATGGGGTTGATTTGATTGGTTTGTTAAAGATTACAATAAGTTGAAATAAGCAATATTTAAAAACGAGATTTTGTAATAAAATAAGAGAAAACATGCTAGGGTAGATGTATGAACCTCCGTGTAATTCGTATAACCGCTATTTCATGAAAGATTTGTTTGTCTGAGTAAGTAACAATTCTTAATAGTTATTTTCCCTAATTCCTTAGCGGAAAATCATATGATACATAAATTATGTTTTAATTCCTTAACAACCTAACTTTGCACCAAGAACCATGTTCATGTAATCAAGAATGGATGATCACAATAGTTAAACCCTTATTCCTAAGCGATTCACTAATAGTGTTATAATTCAAAAAGCATTAACGTGGTTTGTCCGACCTAACGTTAACCGTAAATCAAGAATCTATTTTCCAATAGAAAAAAGCATTAGACACTTTGAATATAAACTTAACTCATAAAACTTCAAAATCATAAAATAACGGTAATTCGATTCATTACATACTAGCAATTCAGGGACATCCCCCTACCATAAAGATGTTTAGCTACTCATAATAATGAAGAAAATTGCAAAAGTAGGTGTAGACATTACAAGAGATGAGGATTGCTTCAATCTCCAATCGCTTCCGCTCTTGAAGATATCTCTTTCCAAAACCCTTGATTCTCTT
The DNA here is from genome assembly GCF_029867415.1 of Vicia villosa. NCBI lineage: Eukaryota > Viridiplantae > Streptophyta > Magnoliopsida > Fabales > Fabaceae > Vicia > Vicia villosa. Next base: position 114,289,052 of record NC_081181.1, on the reverse strand, counting down.
TTCCTCCGTTCAATTCTCCAAATATGATCCAAGATCCTTTTTTTTGTCTTCTCTGCTCCTTTTTGTATTCCTAGGTCAGAACTCAAGTCTCCGGCAAAGTCCGAAATACCCTTTTCTCTCATAGATTCAAAATAACTAAAAATTGGAATTTCTGCTTGCACGCTGACACGGTCGTGTCAGAGGACACGGTCCGACCGTGTCATGCTTCCTGTACCCAAAAATTGTATTTTTTTCTTCTTTGCCTGACACGGTCGTGTCCGATGACACCACCAGACCGTGTCAGCTTCTTTGGCCCTTCCAAAAGCTGTCTTGATGTATTCAGAACTCCGCTGTTCGACCATAGTACCTGAGGCAATGCAAACTACCAATCCAGACCAAAAAAAAGACATCAAAGGAACTCTTATACTACTAAATAAACTTAACAAAGATTAAAACACATAACACTAAATACTTGACCAAAATGCTAAAATAACTTACTAACATGTTGCAAACTATGACAAAATATTACCGAGAATAGAATGAAAAGTAGCAGAAATGGTGACCGATCACAACCCCAAACTTAGTTCGTTGCTTGTCCTCAAGTAACACTTTCGATCAACAACAAGGTCATTCTAAGATTTTTCCTTTACCACAATACAGCCAGTTGTACGCAAGTGTCTTTTCACCGTCCTAGATTAGAGTCTGGCCCCCAATTCGAATTGTTCGCTGCATATCTGTATCAGAGTGTTCTATCACCTGCAACTGTTTGCACCTCTCACCAAATCTCTCGGGTTAAAGTGTTTATGCGCTCACATCACAGCATATGCAATATCTACTCTTAACCTTGAATAAATTCTATTTTTACCACACTCGTAGGTCACACACACTTTTTGAGGTCTTTAGGTTGTAATGGGGCTTGGGTATGGTAGGATAAACAAAGAAGGGGAAACACAAAGGGTTTATTGCCCGATATTCATTAGCTATGATCTGCTCAATTTGATACTTATTCTCTTTGGGGGTTTTTCATGAAGCATCCAGGCAGATATGTTCTTTTTAACGAACTATATGTTGTCGCAGTTCTTCACTACAAATTTTTTTCTTATTTTTTTATTTTATTTTATTATTTTTTTCACACATTTTTTTTCTTGCCTTAAGGAATCCTACCCCAAACTTAGATTTTTTTGCATTATTATTACAGATACAACCTTAGACATATCGAGCAAGTAATGGTTACACAAGTGAGATGATACGGTGTGAACATACATGTGGGTGATGGTCACTTTATGGGTTAAAAAAACAAATGGCTCTGGCTCAAAGGGGTTTTCAAAGGATGATAGTAATGTGAGATGGGATGGCTAGAAAGGCTCTGGGTTCAACAACAAATTGCCTCAGTGTGTATTCTCCGACGGTGTGATTCCAACAGAATAAATGCAAGATCGGAGTGATAAAATCATACCTGGATAAACTCTCATGATGATGATTTCGTGTTTGGCTTTTTGTATTCTCACCATGTTGGGTAGTTTGCAGGATCCAGAACATTCTTCACATTATGCAACATCTTTTCTCCTACGGTAAACCATGTTCCTCTCTCGGTCCGGTGTTATCCACTTGCCTCTAACTAAATTTTTTCGGCTGCACCAACTATCCAGAATGACCCAGGAACTAGTTCACACTTATGATCTTTCATCCACTTAACTGCTCTTCTATCCTATTCCGGCCATTAGTGTCCTGCTTGCAACATATCATCAACTAGAAGAAATAGATTAAAAACACACAAGCACTTGAATTAAAGTAACAACTAACCAAACGATAAAGACATTAATAAAACACTAAAATAAGAAACAAATAAGAAACAAAATAAAATTAAAAAAAAACAAATAAAACAAATAAGAAACCCTCCCCCACTTGAACGATACATTGTCCCCAATGTTATCGAACAAATGAGAAAGGGGACTCACTGCTCGGGTGGAGGTGGTGGTGGCGGATATTGCAACATCATGTGTTGAAGCATCCGATTCATACTGTCCATGAGTTCTCCTTGACGAGTTTGTTCCGTACCTTGACGAAATAACTCAACTCCTTGTCGGGTTTGTTCCGCCCTTAAATCACCTAACTCATGTTGTAACCATACCCATTCTTCCCGGGCGAATACATTCGTGCTGGCTCCTCCAGTAGGGTGCACTCTGGGTGGCATTTCCCTGTTGACTGGGCCACCCACATCGTCTTGCATGAAGTCGGGCTCCTCTTGCTCGACTTCGTCGTCAATTACCTGAAACTCATCAGCAAATATCCCATACTCCCAGTTTTGACTTTGTAGAGTAGAAATCCGATCGGGAGCGGGGAGCATCATAATAATCTTTTTAGATACAAGATATGAATACCGGTTACCTGCAACACGAATTACATTTTGGCTAATGAGAGCCTGCAAGTCAATCAAATGTCTACCGTTTACCGGAACATCTTCTGTCTCATAGCCCAAATGGCTAGCAATGCGGGTAATAATTGTTAGAACAAGATTTGTTCTTATCAATTATCTTAGTTTTGATGATAACAATAATATGAATTTTGCTTAAGATAATATGGTACTCTAATCCAATGCAATTTCCCTTTCAGGAAATATATATAAAGAGTACGCATAATTCAGCGCTCAGAAGTTGTATCTCAAATGGTTCAGCATGCAACATCAGAACATGGTCTGGCAAGACATCAGAAGATGGTCGAAGCAGAATCAGAACATGGGTCTATGGAAGCATCAGAAGAACATGAGATCAGAAGCACTGAAGATCAGAAGATGGTATCACGCTCAGAAGCACTTCAAGGTCAGAAGATCAGAAGATGCTATGCACCAAGCTGTTTTGACTCTGATGATATTCAAACGTCGTATTCACAAACATCAGATCAGAAGGAAGTACAGGTGGCAGACTACGCTGACTGACAAAAGGAACGTTAAAAGCTACTAAAGGCTACGTCAGTAGACACAGCGTGAACAAGGCTCGAGGTAGTTGACAAAAGCGTATAACATTAAATGCGATGCTGTACGGAACACGCAAAGCATTAAATGCATTCAACGGTCATCTTCTCAACGCCTATAAATATGAAGTTCTGATGAGAAGCAAGGTTAACGATTCTGCACCAAAACAACTTATATCAAACTTGCTGAAACGTTGTTCAATCAAAGCTCAGAATCTTCATCAAAGCTCACTACATTGCTGTTGTAATATTTTAGTGAGATTAAGCTTAAACGTTAAGAGAAATATCACAGTTGTGATTATCGCTTTTAAGAAGCATTTGTAAACTCTTGAATAGATTACATTAAGTTGTAAGGAACTAGAGTGATCGTGTGATCAGTATACTCTAGGAAGTCTTAGCAGTTGGCTGAGCAGTTTGTAACTAGAGTGATCGTGTTGATCAGAATACTCTAGGAAAGTCTTAGGAGTGAACTAAGCCTAGAGTGATCGTGTTGATCAGTAGACTCTAGAAAAGTCTTAGAGGGTATCTAAGCAGTTGTTCCTGGAGTGATCAGTGTGTGATCAGAAGACTCTGGAAGACTTAGTTGCGGACTAAGTGGAAAACCATTGTAATCCGTGCGATTAGTGGATTAAATCCTCAGGTTGAGGTAAATCATCTCTGCGGGGGTGGACTGGAGTAGCTTCGTTAACAGCGAACCAGGATAAAAATAATTGTGCAATTTATTTTTATCGTCCAAGATTTAAAGTCACACTTATTCAATCCCCCCCCTTTCTAAGTGCTTTTCTATCCTTCAATTGGCATCAGAGCGCCGGTTCTAAGGTGCAAGCACTTAACCGTGTTTAGAAAAGATTCAGGAAGAGAAAAACGCTTCATTTAAAAGATGGTTGATGAAAGTGAAAAGTCTACATCTACACCTGCATCTACATCTGGCTCTGCTGAGCAATACAACGGTAACAATGGTTATACTAGACCGCCGGTATTTGATGGTGAAAACTTTGAATACTGGAAAGATAAACTGGAAAGTTACTTTCTGGGTCTAGATGGTGATCTATGGGATCTTCTAATGGATGGTTACAAACATCCAGTAAATGCCAGTGGCGTGAAGCTGTCAAGGCAAGAAATGAATGATGATCAAAAGAAGCTTTTCAGGAATCATCATAAATGTAGAACTGTTTTGCTGAATGCTATCTCTCATGATGAGTATGAGAAGATATCTAACAGGGAAACGGCCTATGACATATATGAGTCCTTGAAAATGACTCATGAAGGAAATGCTCAAGTCAAGGAGACTAAAGCTCTAGCCTTAATCCAGAAGTATGAAGCCTTCAAGATGGAGGATGATGAAGACATTGAAAAGATGTTTTCAAGATTTCAAACTCTTACTGCCGGATTGAGAGTTCTTGACAAGGGATACACCAAGGCTGATCACGTAAAGAAGATCATCAGAAGCTTACCCAGAAGATGGGGTCCTATGGTGACTGCATTCAAGATTGCAAAGAATCTGAATGAAGTTTCTCTGGAAGAGCTTATCAGCGCCTTGAGAAGTCATGAAATAGAGCTGGACGCAAATGAGCCTCAAAAGAAAGGTAAGTCTATTGCATTAAAATCAAATATCAAGAAATGCACTAACGCTTTTCAGGCCAGAGAAGAAGATCCTGAAGAATCAGAATCTGAAGAAGAAGATGAACTGTCCCTGATCTCCAGAAGGCTAAATCAACTCTGGAAGACCAAGCAAAGGAAGTTCAGAGGCTTCAGAAGTTCAAGGAAATTTGAACGTGGAGAATCTTCTGATGAAAGAAGATTTGACAAGAAGAAGGTCATGTGCTATGAATGCAATGAGCCTGGACACTACAAGAATGAATGTCCAAATCTTCAGAAGGAAAGTCCCAAGAAAAAGTTTCATAAGAAGAAAGGTCTTATGGCAACCTGGGATGAGTCAGAAGATGATTCAGAAGATGAGCAGGCCAACTGTGCGCTGATGGCGACAGAAGATGACGGATCAGAATCTACATCAGAATCAGATTCTGAAGAGGTATTTTCTGAACTTACTAGAGATGAGTTAGTTTCCGGTCTAACTGAACTTCTGGAACTCAAGTCTCAGATTAGTCTCAAATACAAAAAGCTGAAAAAGCAATTTGAATTTGAAACAAAGAAGCTTGAGTTGGAGAATTCTGAATTAAAAGAAAAACTTTTAAAATTATCCAATAATGTTGGATCTCCTTCTGATTCAGAAAAATCCACTCCTAGTCTAAACCATATTCTGAAAGAATATGATTTAAGTTTCAGGAAGTTCTTATCTAGAAGTATTGGCAGAAGTCAGCTAGCTTCTATGATATATGCCGTATCTGGAAACAAAAGAGTTGGCATTGGCTTTGAGGGTGAAACCCCATACAAACTTGAACCTGTTGATGAAATGAAAATTACATACAAGCCATTGTATGATCAGTTCAAGTATGGCCACTCTCATGATATTAGGCACACTTCACATGCTCAAAATTTTCACATAACACACACCAAGAAGCATGTGACACAACCTAGGAAATATCATGAAACTCACATTAAAAATTATCATGCTGTTCCTCCTATTGCTTACAATGCTAAACCCAAGTTCAATCAGAACTTGAGGAGAACTAACAAGAAAGGACCCAAGAAAATGTGGGTACCAAAGAAAAAGACTATTTCTTTTGCAGATTCTCTTGGTGACAAAGAAGATAAAAGTCAACATGACATGTCTCCTGGACTCAAGTTGATCTCAACACTTGAAGGGAAGAAAGATTATCTTCCAAGTTCTGGTTCTTAAATCTGTTGAAGAAACTATGTTTGTAGGAATTCAGAAAAGAAAGTTTATTAGTCTTGGAACCATCTGTTTTGTTTGTCTCTAAAGCATTGATGTTTCATTCTTGATTATTCTGAATGCTCTAAATGCTACAGAATATACAACATTGAAACATTGATTGTGGACAAATCAATAAACATCTGTTTTGATGATAAACTTATGAAACAAGAGCTTAAGAATTTCTGCAGATACAGTTTTGTCTTATCAGAAGCTGCAGAACAAAGAAGTGAACCTCCAGAAGCTGTGTATATCAGAAGTAATGGATCAGAAGATCATTCAAATTTATATCAGCACACTTCAGAAGAAGTGTTTCCAGAAGAGAAAGTAGATCAGATCAGAAGCAGTGATCAGAATCTGAAAGCGTAAAATCTCTCTGATATTTACAGCTGTCATCTATTATCTGATGGTGAACACGTGTCTGTACGGATAGTACAAAGCGTGCAGTTGAAAAGACGCCGACCTAGGTAACTGTTTCAAATCATTTCATTTACCACGTTCTCTCTCCTCACGTCACTCATCATTTAATAAAATTGATTTCCTTTGATTCTGGAACTGTTCAATTTATATTTCTTACTATTTTTTTTCTTTTCAAATCTGTCTCTATATATTCTTTTCAAATCATATCGTACATCTTTTTCGCTCCTTTGTCTCTCTCTCTCCTTGCATTCTCTCGTTTGAAAAGTTCTTAGCCGTTTTCTAAAAAAACCCTAATCAAAAACCCAGTTCGCTTCTCTTGCTCGTTTTGTTTTGGTCATTCTGCATCAATGGCTGCATCCTCATCCCAAAATGCTGAGTCATCTGTTCCTCATCATCTCCAAGAAGAAACATTGCAACTTACTCCTGTTGTTGCATGCTCTATTCCCAAGAACAAATTAGAAGTTCTATGTGAACTTATTGTTGACTTTGACAACCTTGAAGAACATGGATTTAATCTTAAAGAAGTCATCATCTTTCAAGGATGGACCTCGTTGTTTGCTGAGTTCGTTGGCCCAGTTTATCCAGATCTTGTCAAGGAGTTCTGGGCACATGCTGTGGTTGCTCCAAAATCAATACTTTCTTTCGTCCATGGAAAGTTTGTTGTTATTACTGAAAACATTCTTAGAGTGATGTTTGATTTGAAGAACGCGGAAGGAGCTTTTGAAATCGATAAAAGGGAAGATTGGGAAGAGGTTCTATCCACTCTCTATTCAAACGTCAAGAAAACAAAACACGTCAAGGAATTGAGAGATATCTACAAAATCTGGACAAAGATCATTCTTGGGTGCTTCTACCATAGGAAAGCGACACATGCCGCTGACTTCATAAACAATGAGCAAAAATATATTCTTTATTGCATTGCCACTCAGAAGAAGGTTGATGTGGTTTACATTATCTTCAACCATATGTGGAAAGCAGTAAAGGATTCCAGAAACGCTTTCAGAAAAGAAAATGGTGGAACAATCATTCCTTTTGGTAGAATCATTACAAACCTTCTGGTGCATTCCAAGATTGTTGAGAGTCTGGAATCTGAAGGTATTGTGAAAGACCTTGCTGTCACATGTGGGGCTTGTCTGAACGCATTCACTTTAAAGAGGATGAACGTGATTAAGGCTATCATTAAGACTCCTCAACCTCTTGCTGGAACAACAATCAGAAGAGAGCCAGTTCTAGCTGAATTCAAAACCTTCTTCAATAGTGAGGTACCACAAGTCAGAACTAAGTATCTGATATCACAAAAAGAGGATAAGAGTCTTAAAGATCAAGACAAAGGTGCTCCTATTAAAGTGAATCGTAAGAAGGAGGACAGGACCAAAAGAAAGTTTGATCATCCTGCTGCTACCACCAATAAAGAAGTGACCCCAGAAGAAGTCATTGCAAAGGTTGCTAAGGCTGTCTCTGCTGATTTTGAGAAGAAAAAGAAGGAAGCTGAGAAAAAGAAAAAGAAGTCAAATAACGATGCTGAGATTGTTGAAGTTGTTGAGAAGAAGAAAATCAGAAAAAGGAAGATGATTATTCAAAGCTCAGATGAAGAAAATGCTGCTCAAGAGGCTGAGAATCAACCAGAAGTTCTGGCTTATGTCAGAAGGAAAGAAATCGCTAGCGGCAAAGCAAAGGTTATTAAAGAGCCGAAGAGTAAGAAGCAGAAAAAGACGGAGGATGTGGCCAAAGCTTTTCTGAGAGGTTCCAAAGGTATATGCATTTCTGAACCTAATTCTGTTCCTGCTGTTTGTTCAGAAGCTGCACCAATAGAGATTGTCCCTACACCTGAACCAGAAAAAGCCACATCAGAATCACCTGTTTTTGCCCATGTTCTTACACCTCCATCTTCTCCTTTAACTATTCCTTCCTCTCCACCTACCATAAATCCTGTTCTGGATATACCACCCCTTCAAACTCTCCTTCCATCTCAACCTTCTCTCAACGCTACTCTTGAACATACTCCCTCCACCTCTCAAAACAATCCTTGTGATTCTCCTTTTCCAACCTCTGCATCACATGAGCAGCTGCTCCGTGATTGCAACTACACTCCCAAGCCTCGTCCTGAAGCTGAAGTGGTAGTGTTAGATTCTGATACTGAAGCAGAATCTTCTTATAGGTTGGATAGAGAACCTCATCCGTACTTCACTTCCAAACCTGCCTTCTCAAAAACCCAAATAAAACCCCGCCCCGTATATCCTATTGGTGTAGTTTTTGAAAACATAAAGAGGAATCTCAGAAGTACCTTTGATACTCTCAGACTCGCTGAAAGTTCTGGATTGAATGATGTTGCTATGCGGAACTTCTGGAGGATCTTTCGCAGAGAATCAGCTGCTCTGTTTTTAGAACTTCAGGAAGCCTGTGTAGCTGCTGCCCCACGGCCTCGTGGAATTCTGAGGAATTATGAAGACTTCTGGTTTGCTCGTCTCAAAGGAAGATATCTTTTGGAAGAGAAGCCCTTCTTGGATGAGATGGAACAATTAAGACTCGCTGCTGCATTGGAAGCAAATCCTTGCAGGGAGATTGTGGTTTGGATACCTCAATATCCTGTTCTGCTCGGAGATTTCAAGACTCTCTTTGACTATCTGAGGGAAAACCCGTCTGAGAAAGATCCAAACTTGGTCATTCCAGAAGTTGTTGACCCACCAGAAGATGAAGGTCCCTCTGCTCCCAGGAATTTAGCTGCCATCCTTCAGGCACTAGAGAATGGAGACTCTGAAATTCCTGCTGCAGAGTATGGAGATGCTTCTATGCAAGAAGCAGATGCTGAAGATCATGTTGCTGAATCAGACCCTGTTGAGGAAATCCCAGCAAATGATACTTCTATGGAAGCTGCAGATCAACATGCCATTCCTGTAGTTGAAAGCGGTGAAGCTTCTTCTGATGAACCTTCTCGTCTTGCAAGGACTCTAGAAGCGATTCAGAGGAGACAGGATGAGCAAAGCTCACTCAATGACAAGTATGATGCTTTCATTGAAAGGCAAGAAGGACACAACAACGATGTTAAAGAGATGCTGGCCAAGATCTTGTCAAGACTAGGGCCATCTTAGATTGAGTATGTGTTGTTTCTTTCTTTTCGTTGCATCTGTTTTGTTTCTGTGCATCTGATCTTATCATTTTGTACTTCTGTACCCAATGGTTGAACCTTAATGAAATCATCTTCTTCCTCCATGTGTTCTGTTTTATTCATCTGAATCTTTTCTATTTTTTTGATGATATGACAAAAAGGGGGAGAAGATAAATGATAAATGATTTGATTAATCTATCAGTTGTTGGGTAAAGGCTCCCACACATTCACTAACAAGAACTGCAAGTTCTATATGGTTTAAGTGTTTTGCAGGTACAGAGAAGTGAAGTGAATCTTCAGAAGCAAACACTAGAAGCAAAACCATAAGAAGCGTTATTCTGTAAAAGGAATAAGCTCTTGGAAACTGAAGCAAGCTGAGTGCTGTCAAGCTTCAGAGATCAGAAGCAAGAAAGAAGAATGAATCAGAAGCACTAATAATAGAATTTGAATATCATTGTCTATCCTGTTCTGACAAAATTCTATTTGCTCTGATACATATAATGTTATGGCTCTGATACATTATTTCAGCCTATATGGCTCTGATACATATAATGTGTTCAAACATACATTTTATGTTCTAACTCGTTCATGCTGACTTTTGTCGTTTAGTTTTTGTTCTGTAACATTTCAGGATGTAGAGATGCTCTGATGATGCTCTGGTACATTCAACAATGTTCTGATACAAATCTAGCATGAAGTAATGTTGGTAGACATTCAAAGTTCTGAAGCTGTCCACGATGGAAGCAGGAATCAGAAGCTGTGAGTGTTCTAAGGATCTAAAGAAATTCAAGTTCTGAAGCTGTCCAATGGAAGCAGAAGTCAGAAGCTATGAATTCTCTGAAGGCAGAAGCTTATATGATCGTCTCTACCGAAATAATCAGGGAAGTCTTTTATCAAAGTTCTTCGAGTATTTATTTCAGGGGGAGATTATTTATCTCAGGGGGAGATTGTTAATCTCAGGGGGAGACATATTCATATGCTTATGCTATAGCTGTGTAATTTGTCTTTTGCCGTCTACTCTTTCTGATCGCAAATTCATATCATTTATATATGTTTTTGTCATCATCAAAAAGGGGGAGATTGTTAGAACAAGATTTGTTCTTATCAATTATCTTAGTTTTGATGATAACAATAATATGAATTTTGCTTAAGATAATATGGTACTCTAATCCAATGCAATTTCCCTTTCAGGAAATATATATAAAGAGTACGCATAATTCAGCGCTCAGAAGTTGTATCTCAAATGGTTCAGCATGCAACATCAGAACATGGTCTTGCAAGACATCAGAAGATGGTCGAAGCAGAATCAGAACATGGGTCTATGGAAGCATCAGAAGAACATGAGATCAGAAGCACTGAAGATCAGAAGATGGTATCACGCTCAGAAGCACTTCAAGGTCAGAAGATCAGAAGATGCTATGCACCAAGCTGTTTTGACTCTGATGATATTCAAACGTCGTATTCACAAACATCAGATCAGAAGGAAGTACAGGTGGCAGACTACGCTGACTGACAAAAGGAACGTTAAAAGCTACTAAAGGCTACGTCAGTAGACACAGCGTGAACAAGGCTCGAGGTAGTTGACAAAAGCGTATAACATTAAATGCGATGCTGTACGGAACACGCAAAGCATTAAATGCATTCAACGGTCATCTTCTCAACGCCTATAAATATGAAGTTCTGATGAGAAGCAAGGTTAACGATTCTGCACCAAAACAACTTATATCAAACTTGCTGAAACGCTGTTCAATCAAAGCTCAGAATCTTCATCAAAGCTCACTACATTGCTGTTGTAATATTTTAGTGAGATTAAGCTTAAACGTTAAGAGAAATATCACAGTTGTGATTATCGCTTTTAAGAAGCATTTGTAAACTCTTGAATAGATTACATTAAGTTGTAAGGAACTAGAGTGATCGTGTGATCAGTATACTCTAGGAAGTCTTAGCAGTTGGCTGAGCAGTTTGTAACTAGAGTGATCGTGTTGATCAGAATACTCTAGGAAAGTCTTAGGAGTGAACTAAGCCTAGAGTGATCGTGTTGATCAGTAGACTCTAGAAAAGTCTTAGAGGGTATCTAAGCAGTTGTTCCTGGAGTGATCAGTGTGTGATCAGAAGACTCTGGAAGACTTAGTTGCGGACTAAGTGGAAAACCATTGTAATCCGTGCGATTAGTGGATTAAATCCTCAGGTTGAGGTAAATCATCTCTGCGGGGGTGGACTGGAGTAGCTTCGTTAACAGCGAACCAGGATAAAAATAATTGTGCAATTTATTTTTATCGTCCAAGATTTAAAGTCACACTTATTCAATCCCCCCCTTTCTAAGTGCTTTTCTATCCTTCAATAATACCCCCAACAGAAATGTCATCGGTCGTTGCTTTCCCCATCTTCCTCAAATGTTTGTTTTTATTTTTGTTTGCTTGTTATTATATTTTTTTTTGTGTTTGCATGCATCATCCCTCATTTGCATCTTCATCATGGCTTATCCACAAAAAAAATATGTTTTATTGGTGAATATGTAGGAAGGATGAGTACCAAGAAGACAATTGTCCACCTTACAGTTTCTACTCCAGACATCAAGAAATTGAAAATAATCAAAGAAAAATTGCCATCAGGTGCTTTGGATAGGTTTGTAATTCGCTATGGGAATATTTTAGACTTGCTAAGGGTGAAAGTACAAGAGGAAGTTATTACCGCATTGGTTCAATTCTATGATCCGCCGCTTAGATGTTTCACTTTTCAGGATTTTCAGTTGGCTCCGACTTTGGAAGAAATGGATGCTGTGTTGGGTTTCTCAAAAATTAAAATGGAATTCTATACTGGTGTAGGTAAAGAAGTTGATTTTTCAGATTTGGCAAAGGCTTTGGGAATATCCGATACGGAATTGAAGTCTAATTACAAAACTGATGGAGATGTGCATGGGATCAAGAGATCTTATTTAGAAAATCAAGCTTTGATGTATGCTCAAAAGAAACAATGGGACATTTGTGGACATATGTTAGCTCTCTTGGTTTTTGGTGTTGTTTTGTTGCCAAAAAATATTGATTATATTGATCCTGCCGCCATTCATGCTTTCACCTCTTTTAGGATATATGGAAAAGATCCGACTCCGACTATCCTCGCTAATATTTATTATGCTATCCATACGAAGTATGAAAAGAAGAGAGGAATGCTATTTTGTTGTGTCCACTTGCTATATTCTTGGTTGACTTCTCATCTCTACAAAGCTAGTTGTTTTATCAAAGAATTGACTAGAAATGATTGGGCTCTTAAAGCGGATTCTAATCTATGGTATGCAAAGAAATTAAATTCTGATAGGATTATTTACAAATGCGGAGAATTCGACAATGTGCCATTAATGGGGACTCTTGGTTGTATTAATTATAACCCCGTTTTAGCATTACGTCAATTAGGTCATTCTATGGATAGTGAACCTTCCAAACAACAAATAGTAGAATTAATCTTGCATGACAATGGGAAAGGTGAACCAAGAACATTGAAGAAAGTAATTCAAGCTTGGAGTCATGTTCAAAGAAAATACTTTGGGCCAAAGAATGTAATTGCTAAAGCACCTTACACCGCATGGGTTCAAGAGAGAGTTGGAAAGATCTTGCTTCCTTTTGTTGTGGATCCAGCATACAAGCCTGCCCTAGAGGCGTCCCGAAAAGAAAAAGAGAAATTAGAACTTGATTTGCATCAACTTACTAACGAAAGGAGCCAATTACGCTTTGACCTTAAGGAAAAGAATCAAGAACTTCAAGCAATGAAGGAGGAGAATGATAGACAAAGGAGCAAAAGGAAACGTGCAACCGAAGGAGTTCTAAGTGCTAATTTCAATCTAGAAGCACATAATGAAAGGTTGGAACAAGCGGATATAGAAATTGCAAGGTGGAGAAGGCGCTATGAAAAGGCTTCCCATGACAAAGCGGAATCCGAGAAAAATGTAGAAGCTGTGGTCTTTGAATTAACGGATAGAACTAAAGATCAAGAGGTGGAAATAAGGGATTTAAAGTTTGATCTTCAAGAAGCCCGCAATTATGGACAAGAGGAACACACAAGAAGATTGGCCGCGGAAGAAGCACTTTTACAGCGCACCGATGAGCGTCATAGAGCACTTCAGGCTATGGCCTTGCTTAGGCAATTACTTCTAAGGCAAAAGGAGTTATGTGAGGCTGCAAGGGATGAAGGGGATTATTGGAAGAGACAATATACAATTGTTTCTACATCTTATGAGCATGTGAGCATGGTTCCCAAGATGCTTGAAGACTACGAAAAATGCAGTGATAATTATGATAAGCTAGTCTTCTTGTGTAATGATTTAATACAAGACATCCCAAAAAGTTTGGCAAAGGCGGAATCATCTCTTGTTGTCCTTCCTAAAGAAGTCAAGGAGTTCATGGAACTTTGTAGAGACATGGTGGACAAGTTCAAAGAAGACATCCAAAGGCGTTCTTAGTTTTATTCTATTTTCATTGTTGCTTTTTATTTTGTTTCAAGTATTTTAATTTTCAATTTCAATTTCTATTTGTGAACCAACAATGGAGTAGTATTTTCTTTTTTTAATAAAGTATGTTTCTCTTCTGTTACTCATTGTTTCTATAATATTCACCAAAAGATTATTTCTCTAAAAAAAACATATATATATATATGTATAAAAAAAAGAAAAAATAGTACAAATGTAAAAAAAAAAAAATTACATATGTATAAAAAAAAAAGAGAAAAATGTACATATATAAAAAAAGGGGAAGAGAAAAGGAGAATAAAAATAGTATATAAATATATATATATGTATATTATAATAATGTGGATAAGACGTGAACATTGCATAATCATAACATTCATAGCATGCATATCATATTTATTTTCAAAGCATTAAAAGAAAAAAACTATCTTTATCTCCAGTCACACCATTGGAGAAGGCAACCAAGCAATCATACCACCGTATCAAACCCGTGCTCAGAAGAAGAAAGCTATGGAACAGCTAGAACAGAATCAAGCCGCCCTTCGCGAAGAAGTAACTCAGTTGAAAGGTACTGTAGATGAGATTAAAGGAGGGATGGCTCAGATGTTAAGTTTCATGAAGGACATCAGGGATGAACAGGAAAGGGCTAGGGAAGCTCGGAATCAGTATGAGGAAATACCGAATGATGGCAACCCGCTGCTAGGATTTGTTCAGGGCTTCGACGCTCGCAAATCAAATGCTCAATCCTCTAAGAGGGTTACCAAAACCCATGAAGAGGGAGAGGCTTCCCATGAAGGTTTCATTCCCACCACTCAGAAAGAGGGGGCGCCTCGCACGATTCGCATTCCTGCTAACAATCCACCTAAGGATGAGGATTACGTGGATTTACAATATGGGGAAGTAGATGAAACAAACCAGGAACTCCAGCATAAGCAAATCCAATCTGATTCCGAAGAAAGTGCTAGGAATAGTGGACAAATCAAAGCATTAGAAGAAAAGCTGAAAGCAGTGGAAGGATATGACGTCTTTGATGTGGATACCTATGAGATGAACCTGGTTCCGGATTTGACTATTCCTCCTAAGTTCAAGATACCTAATTTTGAGAAATACAAAGGACTTACATGCCCAAGAAGTCATTTACGCATGTACGTCAGAAAAATGGCTGCTTATGCCAATGACCAAAAGCTGATGATGCATTTCTTCCAAGACAGTCTAAGTGGGGCATCTGTCGAATGGTACATGCAGTTGGAAAAGACGCATATCCGAAGCTGGAACGACCTTGCTAATACGTTCTTAAAGCAATACAAGTACAATCTGGACATGGCACCCAATCGAATGCAGTTACAAAATTTGTCCCAGAAAAAAGAAGAATCATTCAAGGAATACGCCCAAAGATGGCGAGAAATGGCGTCCCGAGTCCAACCTCCGTTGCTAGAAAAGGAGCTGGTTGACATGTTCATGAGAACTCTACAAGGACCATACTATGATAAGATGATCGGAAGTGTATCCTCAGGATTCTCAGATCTAGTGGTCATCGGAGAAAGAATTGAAGACGAAATCAAAGATGGGAAAATACAAGGAGCATCATCTAACTCTTATCACTCAAAGAGGCCCACCTCAACCTTCGCTAAAAAGAAGGAAGGGGAGACCAACGCAGTAGTGCATCAAGAGCCTAGACCTCCTATGTCTTACCCACCTCAACAAAACAGGTTCCAAGGTCCTCCAAGGAAATTCGATCCTTTGCCTACTTCCAGAAGTGAAATACTAAAATATTTGCTGAACGAATCATTGGTAGAGCTCAGACCTATGCCACCCCCGCTCCCCGGAAAAGCTTCACCTAGGTTCAACCCCAATGAAAGGTGCGAATTTCATGCTAATTCCCCCGGACACACATTGGAAAAGTGATGGGCTTTCAGGCACAAGGTTCAAGACCTAATCGAGTCTGGGGCAATCGCTTTCGACAAACCTAATGTGTAGACAAACCCCATGCCTCGTCACGATGGCACAGTCAATGCAATCGAGGTCGTCACTGAGCAAGAGTTAGTTCAACAACGGAGTTCCCCTATAGATTCCCTTAAGAGGTATCTACTCGCAAGGGGGTTCATCCTAGAACATAACGAGGCTTTTAAGGACACCCTGCAGAGACTCGTGGACCAAGGGATGATTCAGTTGAAAGAACACCCCGAGGAGGAGTATGTGGCCATGTTGGAGAGGAATGAGCCATTAATAATACCCAGTCCAGGAGCAAGGAAGACATTAATCATCCCCTGCGCCAAAGCACCATTAATGATACCCACGCAAGTACACACTAGGGTCATCCCAGTCAGAGATCCATATCCGGTGGACAAAATGAAAGCGGTCCCTTGGGAATATGATTCTAGTAGTATTACGGAAGTGACAAACATCATTGGGCCTGGAGGTATGACTCGTAGTGGTCGCATATTAAATGCTGTGAAACCGAATGAGAACTTAGCACAAACAAGTAATCAAGCTACTATGGTCCCGACTGAAGAAGGCACAACCAAGGATAAAGGGGTCGTTAACAAAGACGCTGAAGAATTCTTGGCATTAATCAAGAAAAGTGATTATAGAGTGGTGGACCAGTTACACCAAACCCCGTCCAAAATATCACTCCTCTCGCTGCTAGTACACTCGGAAAAACACCGAGATGCTTTGATGAAAATCCTGAATGCCGCCCACGTAACTAAAGACATCATTGTAAATCAATTTGATGGAATGGTGGCTAATCTCACCGCTAGGGCATGTTTAAGCTTCAATGATCATGAGCTACCCCCACAAGGGAAAGAGCACAACAAAGCCTTACATATCTCCATACAATGTGGAAAAGCTCATCTATCCAGAGTTCTGATTGACACAGGGTCGTCACTAAACGTGATGCCAAAAGCCACTCTCGACAAGATAGCTTTAGAGGGCCTGGTAGTTAGACCAAGTCGTCTGGTAGTCAAAGCCTTCGATGGATCACAAAGTCCGGTATTTGGAGAAGTAGACCTCCCTGTAGTAGTTGGTCCCCATACGTTCTGCATAAATTTCCAAGTGATGGAAATTGAACCTGCTTATACCTGCTTATTGGGACGTCCCTGGATTCATGCTGCTGGGGCAGTTACCTCCACTCTACATCAAAAGGTAAAGTTTGTGGATGGAAACTCTATAGTGACCGTCAATGGGGAGGAGGATATATTTGTTAGCAATCTGGACTCATACCGATACATCGAGGCTGGAGAAAAGGCGTTGGAAACCTCTTTCCAAGCACTAGAGATAGCAACCGCTGTCACACTACCAGTAGAAAAGATACGAAGGGCGGTGACATCCTGGAGAGACCTGCAAGACCTGAAGATGGAAGGCTGGGGCAAAGTGCCAGAAGTTCAAGAGAAGAAGGATCGTCTGGGGTTAGGATATCAACCAACAAAGAAGGCTGCAAAGGAAGAGCAACGATTCCCTCCGATCGTGCAAACTTTCGTCACAGGCGGATATGAGCACGTATCAATGATATCTAGCATGGAGGGTACATCCAACTTCATCCGAATGATCAGACCAGGAGAAAAGCTACAAAATTGGACAAGCCTAGAGATACCAGAGATAGTTTATATTTCAAAGTAATTTGTTTTGTCGTGTGTTTTATTTCCCTTTCAATTGATCAAAAAAAAACAATGTCGCTCATGCCTCACCCGAAGCATAAAGTTGGTTTGTAAGGGCCCCATTTTACTTTCAAAGTTTGAGTTTATTAATAAAATTGTCGTTTGCATTTGGTATTGAAAACACCGTCTCGTTCCTGCATTTATTTTCCTAAAAATGACAAATAACATTCTTGCATAAAACAAAAGCATAATCATCATTGCATACTAAAAACCAAACATAAACATGTGCAAATCACCTTCTAACATCACCGATAGTAATACTGCTGAAACTCAATATAAACTCGAGGCTCTCGCTAATCAGTCTGAGGAAGGGGATGAGGAAGACGGTGGACTTCCGGAAGAATTGTCAAGGCTGATGGACAGAGAATCCAAAAGCATGCTCCCTCCTCAAGAAGCCATTGAAATCATAAACTTGGGCACCGATAAAGAACCCAAAGAAATCAAGATTGGGGCAACACTGAACGAGGATGTAAAAGCAACGCTGGTCAAACTCCTCCGTGACAATGTAGAAATATTCGCTTGGTCATACCGTGACATGCCTGGTTTGGATACAGACATCGTTGTACATAGGCTACCACTCAAAGAGGGTTGTACACCTGTCATACAAAAGCGCAGAAGAGTTCGACCCGACATGGATAATAAGATCCGAGAAGAGGTACTCAAACAGTTTGACGCAGGTTTCCTTGCCGTAGTTGAATATCCGCCATGGATCGCCAATATAGTACCAGTGCCTAAGAAGGATGGGAAAGTTCGCATGTGTGTTGATTACAGAGATCTGAATAAGGCAAGCCCAAAGGACGACTTTCCACTGCCACACATAGACATATTAGTGGACAACACTGCACAAGCTTCCGTATTCTCATTCATGGGTGGATTTTCTGGGTACAATCAAATCAAAATGGCTCCCGAAGACATGGAGAAAACCACCTTCATGACATCTTGGGGTACTTTATGTTACAAGGTGATGCCTTTTGGACTGCGAAATGCTGGGGCAACGTATCAACGAGCGATGGTCACACTATTCCATGATATGATCCACAAGGAAGTCGAAGTATATGTGGACGACATGATCGCTAAGTCCTGTACTGAAGAGGAACACATTACGCACTTGCAAAAGTTATTCGAACGCTTAAAGAAGTTCAAGCTAAGGTTGAATCCAAACAAGTGCACATTTGGGGTGAGATCAGGGAAGCTGTTGGGATTCATAGTAAGCCAACGAGGCATAGAGGTAGATCCTGACAAAGTGAAGGCCATACAAGAAATGCCCGTTCCAAGAACAGAAAAAGAGGTTCGTGGTTTTTTAGGTCGTTTGAACCCATATTCAAATTACTAAGAAAAGATCAACCAATCAAGTGGAACGACGATTGCCAAGTAGCTTTCGAAACCATAAAGTGTTATTTACAAGAGCCACCAATACTAGTGCCTCCCGTATCAGGAAGACCTTTGATCATGTATCTCACTGTCCTCGAAAGGTCTATGGGATGTGTACTGGGGCAGCAGGACGAAACTGGCAGGAAAGAACATGCTATTTACTATCTTAGCAAGAAATTCACCGATTGCGAATCTCGATATTCATCGTTGGAAAAGACATGTTGCGCCCTAGCATGGGCCTCCAAACGTCTAAGGCAATATATGCTGAACCATTCCACATGGTTAATATCGATGATGGATCCTCTGAAATACGTGTTCGAAAAACAGGCTCTTACAGGAAGAATCGCTAGATGGCAAATGCTGCTGTCAGAATACGACATTCAATATGTCACGCAAAAGGCAATAAAAGGGGGTGTACTGGCAGAACATCTAGCTCATCAGCCCATCGAAGAATATCAGTCTATGAAGTTCGACTTTCTTGATGAGGACATTATGCTAGTAAGAGAGTATGAAATACCTGGACCCGAGGAAAGACTCGAACCAGGATTAGTGTGGACGCTTATGTTCGATGGAGCCTCAAACGCACTAGGACATGGCATAGGGGCAGTCTTGACATCTCCTGACAATCGTCACATACCCTTCACTGCGAGATTATGTTTCGACTGTACCAACAATATTGCAAAATACGAAGCGTGCATATTGGGGTTAGAAGCTGCGATCGATCTACGGATTAAATTACTCGAAGTGTATGGGGATTCAGCACTGGTAATCCACCAGGTCAATAAAGAATGGGATACTCGAGATTCAAAGCTAATCCCATATCGAGACCTCATACTGGAGTTAATGGCTGAGTTTGAGACAATCACTTTTACTCACATCCCAAGGGAGGAAAATCAAATGGCTGACGCACTCGCGACACTTTCCTCTATGTTCAAAGTGACCTGGCCAAACCACGAACCCCGGATAACGGTTAGACACTTTGATGAGCCTGCTTATTGTCTCACAATCGAGGAACAGTCTGACAACAAACCTTGGTACCATGATATCAAAAGGTACTTAGAGAAACAGGAATACCCAGAGAGCCCCTCCACAATTGATAAAAAGACACTAAGGAGGTTGGCATCTAAGTTCTTCCTAAATGGTAATGTCCTATACAAGCGAAACTACGATTCAGTGTTGCTAAGATGTGTGGATAAGGATGAGGCCAGAGAGATCATCAAAGAGGTCCATGAAGGAACCTTTGGAACTCATGCAAATGGACATTCAATGGCAAGAAAAATATTAAGAGCAGGGTACTACTGGTTGACAATGGAAGCTGACTGCTTCCAATATGCAAGGACATGTCATAAATGCCAAATATACGCCGACAAAGTACACGTACCGCCAAATCCATTGAATGTGCTAAGTTCACCATGGCCGTTCGCAATGTGGGGGATTGATATGATAGGAATGATCGAACCCAAAGCCTCTAATGGGCACCGATTCATATTGGTTGCCATCGACTATTTCACCAAATGGGTCGAGGCTGCTTCCTATAATAATGTAACAAGATAAGTGGTTACCCGGTTCATCAAACATAACCTCATATGCCAATATGGGATTCCAAGTAGAATCATCACTGACAATGGGTCAAACTTGAACAATAATATGATGAAGGAGCTGTGCGAAGAATTCAAAATTGAGCACCATAATTCTTCACCATATAGGCCTAAGATGAATGACGCTGTTGAAGCCGCAAACAAAAATATCAAAAAAATAATACAAAAGATGGTGAAGACGTACAAGGATTGGCATGAAATGCTCCCCTTCGCCTTACACGGTTATAGAACTTCAGTGCGCACATCCACAGGGGCAACCCCTTTCTCTTTGGTCTACGGTATGGAAGCAGTTCTTCCCATTGAAGTAGAGATTCCCTCTTTAAGAGTCCTAGCTGATACAAAGTTAGAAGAATCGGAATGGGTTAAAACCCGTTTTGATCAGCTGAATCTCATTGAAGAAAAGCGACTGACGGCTTTGTGTCACGGACAACTCTATCAGAAAAGGATGAAAAAGGCGTTCGATAAAAAGGTCCGTCCTCGAATTTACAAAGAAGGAGATCTCGTCCTCAAGAAGATCTTACTACCCCGACTCGATGCCCGAGGAAAATGGACACCTAACTATGAAGGTCCATACGTCGTCAAAACAGTATTCTCAGGATGAGCACTTGTCCTCACCACCATGGATGGAGATGAGTTATCGCATACAATCAACTCAGATGCAGTCAAAAAGTACTACGCATAGCAGGGGCAAGATTCCAAACCAGATCCAAGATGATTCATAAAGGATAAAAAGTCGTGCAATCACTAACTTCTGAAGTCAAAGGATTACTGGGGCCCTCGATAATAAAAGAGCGATAGCAGTATTAATATCATTTCTATTTGTCATTTTTTCCCTCTTCCATACTTTTTGTACATTCGCCAATTCAAGGCAATAATCAATGAAAACTTTCCCTTTCACACTGTGTCTTTCGTCATTTCAATACCAAGTGCAAAGAACAATTTATTCCTCATAAATTTTAAACTCTGAATTTAAAACAAGAAACTTACAAATCATTAGACCAAATAAAGGGGATAGGACCACGACATCTCCGGCAGTCAATACACGCCTGGTGACATGATAGCTCCGCAAACACTGCAATATCCCAATAGACTAACCTCAGACGATCTGGGTTAAGATCCGCAAAGCGTGCTCGAAAGGTTTTAAACAAATCCAATGGGTGACAAAAGATAGTACATCGAAGTCATCATACATATTCATATTCATATACACTCGCATATGCGCCATTTGCATAAACATTCAGGCATTTACAACAAATCATAAGCATACGCATAATACATTTGCAAAGTAACCTTCTACGCAGGAGAATTTGTCCGTATCAAGGCAAGTGAATCTTCTTGGCCCAGGTGAGCACTTGTTAGAGCTATAGCAAGCAGCCTTTTTGGGATTAATCAAAACTGCGATAGTAAGCAGGTATGGCTAACTGCGACGACTTACTAGCACAATAGTAAGTGGGCCACACCATCTGCGATGAGCTTACTCCAACTACGATAGTGAGTAGGTATGACTAACTGCGACAACTTACTAGCACAATAGTAAGTAGGTCATACCATCTACGATAAACTCACTCCAGCTACGATAGTAAGTAGGTATGGCAAACTGCGACTGTAACATCCCGATTTTTATTAGTATTTTTATTAATTATATTAGTAATTATATTGTTTGGTGTTTTTAATAATAACTTATTTATTTAGTCATTATGTGATATAATAATTATTGAAGTATTTAATTATATGAGTGTTTGTGTTGTTTGACTTAATTGAGTTATTAGAGAGATATAACTAAATGGGCCTAAGTGATAGAAACATAATGGATGGATTGGTGGGTCAAGCCCAATTGACATAAGTGAGATAGTAAGAGAAGGTTAGGGTTTTAGAGGTTACTATTTTCATTTGGGGGAAAAAATAGGAAGAAGAGAAAAGAGGCAAAAGGGAAGAGAACAATGGTGGAAGAGAAAAGCTAGAAGAAACCTCATTTTCGCAGCAAGTTTCAGCATTGAGTCACCTTAGCAAAACGGATGTATCTCTCAATCCAACCGTTGGATCGTCGTGTGGTTTTGACACAACGTTCCTGACTCATAGAGGTAAGTTCTGACCGGAGCGATTTTGATTTTGAGGGTTTTAAGTTCGTCTGATAAGCTAATTTCCGAACTGGTTTTTAGGTGTGTCTCCAAATTATGTTTGAAGGATTTATTTTGGAGAAAAGCTTAGAGCTATGGTGAAAGAGTTCATATTTGCCAAGGTAAGGGTGGGGTTCTTTCACGCTAAAGGGTTGTATGATAGTATGTTATAGTAGGTTTAATTCTATACTTTGATATCCATGTTCTTCTATGTTGCAATTTTGGGTATTTGATGATTTGTTGGAATGTGATGATATAAATGTGATAAGTTGTGTGCAATTGATAATCTATGTGTATTAGATTGTTATGTTTGTTGTGAGTAAACCATTGATAGTGAAATAATGGGTTTTGTTATAGAATTGGAAAATAATGGAATAGAAATATAATAGTTGAATTGAAATTAATATAGTTTAATTATTAATTGGATAGTTAAATTATTAGTTGAATTAATTCCAATAAGTCTATGTGATTGGAATATACTTGGACTTGGACCAATTATTCGGTTTATCGGTAAATTACGGTATTTTGAGAAATTGTTTGTAATTGTGTTTTGGCTTGAATATGTATGTTGAGAAATATATATTGTCATGCCAAAGATGTTGTTTTGATATTGATTCTTTATGGTTAGTTGGTTAGCATTAATTCTAATGATTAATTGCTTGATGTTGAAAATGTGTGTTCATGTATAATTGACAAAAATGAGAATTAACATGAGATAGTATGATTACTAGTGTTAATTGGATTGTGTGAATCGTAATTGATTAATTGGCCTCTCATATGTGAATGATGTGTGTGTGTTGTGAATGTTGTGTACAATTGGTGGATAATTCATAGAGTTGAATTATTGTGATATGTGGAAAGTTAAGATGGTAGAGATGATCTTAATTGCATATATTTGTGAGATTGTACATACATTCATATCATAGTGTGCCTTGAAACATAGGTGGAATTGCTTTGAAACACAAGCGTGGCTTGGATTCTAGAGTGAATCGGAAAGCGGTAAACTATATGTTTACATTTGGTGGCTTTGGTCTTGTCCGGATCTGAAGCGTGGCTAGATTCTATATGAATCGGAAGCGGTGGAACTTTGGGTCCATATTGGGTACCACATGCATAGAGTCACATGTCTTGCATTGAGTTACATTGGAGTTATGTGATGTTTGAATATATGTAATTATGTGATTAGGTGATTGTTATGTGTGCATGAGATGTGATAATTAAATTTGGTGATGTTTGATACATGATTTTGGTGATATATGCAAATGAAACGTATATGATGAGAATGCAAATATATATATATATATATATATATATATATATATATATATATATATATATATATATATATATATATATATATATATATATATATATATATATATATATGTGGAATATATGAACCATGTTTTGCCATTGTTGATAGTTGTATTAATTTACGTTGTGATTATGAAGTATATGTTATTATGTGCTTGAATGACATACTTGTAAACTTGAATACATTGTTATAGTTGATAGTTAACATTATTTTTGTGATGCAAATTGCTTATATTGAGAAGTGGTGAAGTGTGTATGATTTTATCTTTGCTATATGTATTATCATACTTTCCTTTATAATGTTTGATATCTCACCCCTTCTGCTGATGTTTCCCCTACCATGGGAAATGGGCAGGTACTCAAGTATAACTGTGGAAGATTGTAGATTCATCGTGTCTGGTTGGTGTGTCGCTTTGATACGTAGCACTCAGGGGTTGTCTATATTGTTGTTTCTATGTTGTTCATGTTTTAGTTTTTGAGTTCCAAATTGGATAATGAGAAGTACTATGATGTTTGAAGTTGTTTCCGATTAAATAAGATGATTTGTTTATAAATTCGAATGTTATGATTCCGCTGCATATTAAAATGAAGTTGGTTTGTCTAAGAGCTGTTATAAGTTGTTTTGTGCTTCTCTGAGATTAAAGTGCTATGTATCTGTTTATGAGTTGTTTATAGGAAGTAAATGTGATATCCCAAATGCTTGTTGATAGTTTTTAAAATACTCTGATTTCTTGCATGATATTTTTGGGTAGAATTTGGGGTGTTACATTAGTGGTATCAGAGCCTGGTTGGTCCGTCCGGCCAAGTTGTCGAGTCAGTTGAGTTGTGTGATAGTTGAATGCTGTCAGTGTTTTATTCCTTAGTACGCGACATGTGTGTGAAACACTGTTGGTACTTGTTCGTTTTGTTGCAGGGTTAGTTTAAGCGAAGTAGGGGAGAAGCTGTGCTTCTCGGATATGTTTCAGTTGTAAGTTATTGGTGTAATATATTGCTTAAGGAGACAGAACAATCAATGTAGAAGTTTGTTGGTTCCGAATTCGAAGGTAACATGGATTTAAGATTTTGTTTGTTTAACAAGTCGGATCATCTTGGAATAAGGATAATTGTTATAAGATGGAATTTAGGAAGTTGCCATATTCAGCATTATTAGTGGACTGTGAAGTTATCAATTTAAGTAACTGTTGCGTAGGATGTTGACTTAAGAATAATGATTAAGCGACGGATTACGGTAGACCTTGTCAAGGGATCCTTGGCAAGAGATTGGAAAAGTTGTCGAAGTTGTTGGAACGTTCAAGTCGGAGTTAGAAATGTGAAGGGACGAGTATGATTCCAAGAATAAAAAGTGTTGATAGTGGTGTAAAGGAATTATGTTCTAATGTTATCACAAGGTGTGTGTTAGCATGTTCAGATGATTTTGGGAGTTAATGAAGTATGGTATTTTTGGTGACGTAAAGGATTCTATTGCAGTTAAGTAACGATGGTTTACGCTACCATTATGGTTGTCGGCTATCTATTGACAAATTGAGGAACTGATCACCCTTAATCTCTTGTTGATAGTAGACGGAATCGTATTGGAATGAGATAGACTTGTCTTACCATCTTGATAATATTGGAAGTGAATAAGTTTGTGCAAGATGGTGCGATGTTGTTTAGGTTGTTTGCAACTTTGGATGTTCATGAGGAAATAACGATTGGGGGATTATCGATAGTTGGCGCATTTGCATAAGTGTTTCCTGAAGATGTAAGTGATTTACCGTCAGAAAGAAAAGTTGAGTTTTCGATCGATTTAGTTCCTGGAACTAGTCTTGTATCGAGGGCTCCATATAGGATGTCTGCTTATGATGTTGAAAGAGTTGAAGAGTCAACTTGAAGATTTGTTTGAGGAGAGGTTGATTCGTTCGAGTGTGTCGTCTAGAGGTGCATATGTTTTTGTTGGTTAAGAAGAAGGAAGGTTTTGCAAGGCTTTATGTTGAAACAAAAAGGACAAGTTGTAGCTTATGCTCCAAAGCAACTTAAGATTCATGAGAGAAATTATCTGACACAAGATTTTGAGTTGGCCGCCGTTGTTTTTGTTTTAAAACTTTGAAGGCAATACTTATTTGGATCGAGATTCGATGTGTATAGTGACTACAAGAGTTTGAAGTATTTGCTTGATCAGAAAGAGTTGAATAAGAGACAGAGAAGGTGGTTGGAATTCTTGAAGGACTAGGATTTTGCTTTGAATTATCATCCGGGAAAAGCGAACGTTGTAGCCAATGCATTGAGTAGGAAATAATTGCATATGTCTATGTTGATGATTCAAGAATTGGAATTGTTGGAATAATTTCGAGATTTGAGTTTGGTATGTTGAAGCTTACTTGTGGTATTCTTGATGAGATTAGAGAAGGTCAGAAATCGGATTTGAAATTGGTTGAAAAGATGAAATTGATTGATTGAGGATAAGGTGATAATTTTCGGATTGACGAGAACGGTGTCATGAGATGTCGTGATTGAATTTGTATTCCAGATGTTTCGGATTTGAAAAAGAGAATTTTTGGGATGAAGGGCATCAAAGTGGTTGAGTAATTATCCTGGTGCTACTAAGATGTATCAAGACTTGAGAAAGTTATTTTGTGGCGAGGTATGAAGAAGGATATTGCGGAATTTGTGTATTCGTGTTTGACTTGTCAGAAGTCAAAGATTGAACATCAGAAACCGTCTGGTGTGATGCAACCGTTGTCCATTCCTGAGTGGAAGTGGGATAGCATTTCTATGGATTTGTTTTGGGTTTTTCTAGGAAATCGATTAATTGTGAGGCAATTTGGGTCATTGTAGATGGATTGACGAATTTTGCTCACTCTATTCCGATAAGCAGGGATTATCCGATGGAGAGACTTGCAAAGTTGTATTTTGAAAAGATTGTGAGTTGGCATGGTATTCCATCGAGTGTTGTTTCTGATAGAGATCCGAAGTTTGCTTCTAGATTTTCGAAAGTTTTATAGAGTACTTTGATTATTAAGTTGTGTTTGAGTTTTGTTTATCATCCGCAAGCTGATGGTCAAACGGAGAAGACGATTCAGTAACTTGAGGATCTTTTGAGAGCTTGTATTTTGAAGCTTTGTATGGTCGAAGGTGTGGAACGCCTTTGTGTTCGTGTGATTCTGGGGAGAGTAAGTGTAGTTTTGGAGATGAGATGGTTGTGTCGATGGTATTTTCGAGGACGAAAATATTCTAAGTGGGGGAGAGTTGTAACATCCCGATTTTTATTAGTATTTTTATTAATTATATTAGTAATTATATTGTTTGGTGTTTTTAATAATAACTTATTTATTTAGTCATTATGTGATATAATAATTATTGAAGTATTTAATTATGTGAGTGTTTGTGTTGTTTGACTTAATTGAGTTATTAGAGAGATATAACTAAATGGGCCTAAGTGATAGAAACATAATGGATGGATTGGTGGGTCAAGCCCAATTGACATAAGTGAGATAGTAAGAGAAGGTTAGGGTTTTAGAGGTTACTATTTTCATTTGGGGGAAAAATAGGAAGAAGAGAAAAGAGGCAAAAGGGAAGAGAACAATGGTGGAAGAGAAAAGCTAGAAGAAACCTCATTTTCGCAGCAAGTTTCAGCATTGAGTCACCTTAGCAAAACGGATGTATCTCTCAATCCAACCGTTGGATCGTCGCGTGGTTTTGACACAACGTTCCTGACTCATAGAGGTAAGTTCTGACCGGAGCGATTTTGATTTTGAGGGTTTTAAGTTCGTCTGATAAGCTAATTTCCGAACTGGTTTTTAGGTGTGTCTCCAAATTATGTTTGAAGGATTTATTTTGGAGAAAAGCTTAGAGCTATGGTGAAAGAGTTCATATTTGCCAAGGTAAGGGTGGGGTTCTTTCACGCTAAAGGGTTGTATGATAGTATGTTATAGTAGGTTTAATTCTATACTTTGATATCCATGTTCTTCTATGTTGCAATTTTGGGTATTTGATGATTTGTTGGAATGTGATGATATAAATGTGATAAGTTGTGTGCAATTGATAATCTATGTGTATTAGATTGTTATGTTTGTTGTGAGTAAACCATTGATAGTGAAATAATGGGTTTTGTTATAGAATTGGAAAATAATGGAATAGAAATATAATAGTTGAATTGAAATTAATATAGTTTAATTATTAATTGGATAGTTAAATTATTAGTTGAATTAATTCCAATAAGTCTATGTGATTGGAATATACTTGGACTTGGACCAATTATTCGGTTTATCGGTAAATTACGGTATTTTGAGAAATTGTTTGTAATTGTGTTTTGGCTTGAATATGTATGTTGAGAAATATATATTGTCATGCCAAAGATGTTGTTTTGATATTGATTCTTTATGGTTAGTTGGTTAGCATTAATTCTAATGATTAATTGCTTGATGTTGAAAATGTGTGTTCATGTATAATTGACAAAAATGAGAATTAACATGAGATAGTATGATTACTAGTGTTAATTGGATTGTGTGAATCGTAATTGATTAATTGGCCTCTCATATGTGAATGATGTGTGTGTGTTGTGAATGTTGTGTACAATTGGTGGATAATTCATAGAGTTGAATTATTGTGATATGTGGAAAGTTAAGATGGTAGAGATGATCTTAATTGCATATATTTGTGAGATTGTACATACATTCATATCATAGTGTGCCTTGAAACATAGGTGGAATTGCTTTGAAACACAAGCGTGGCTTGGATTCTAGAGTGAATCGGAAAGCGGTAAACTATATGTTTACATTTGGTGGCTTTGGTCTTGTCCGGATCTGAAGCGTGGCTAGATTCTATATGAATCGGAAGCGGTGGAACTTTGGGTCCATATTGGGTACCACATGCATAGAGTCACATGTCTTGCATTGAGTTACATTGGAGTTATGTGATGTTTGAATATATGTAATTATGTGATTAGGTGATTGTTATGTGTGCATGAGATGTGATAATTAAATTTGGTGATGTTTGATACATGATTTTGGTGATATATGTAAATGAAACGTATATGATGAGAATGCAAATATATATATATATATATATATATATATATATATATATATATATATATATATATATATATATATATATATATATATATATATATATATATATATATATATATATATATATATATATATATATATATATATATATATATATATATATATATGTAATAATGATATATGTATGTATGTGGAATATATGAACCATGTTTTGCCATTGTTGATAGTTGTATTAATTTACGTTGTGATTATGAAGTATATGTTATTATGTGCTTGAATGACACACTTGTAAACTTGAATACATTGTTATAGTTGATAGTTAACATTATTGTTGTGATGCAAATTGCTTATATTGAGAAGTGGTGAATTGTGTATGATTTTATCTTTGCTATATGTATTATCATACTTTCCTTTATAATGTTTGATATCTCACCCCTTCTGCTGATGTTTCCCCTACCATGGGAAATGGACAGGTACTCAAGTATAACTGTGGAAGATTGTAGATTCATCGTGTCTGGTTGGTGTGTCGCTTTGATACGTAGCACTCAGGGGTTGTCTATATTGTTGTTTCTATGTTGTTCATGTTTTAGTTGTTGAGTTCCAAATTGGATAATGAGAAGTACTATGATGTTTGAAGTTGTTTCCGATTAAATAAGATGATTTGTTTATAAATTCGAATGTTATGATTCCGCTGCATATTAAAATGAAGTTGGTTTGTCTAAGAGCTGTTATAAGTTGTTTTGTGCTTCTCTTAGATTAAAGTGCTATGTATCTGTTTATGAGTTATTTATAGGAAGTAAATGTGATATCCCAAATGCTTGTTGATAGTTTTTAAAATACTCTGATTTCTTGCATGATATTTTTGGGTAGAATTTGGGGTGTTACAGCGACGACTTACTAGCACAATAATAAGTGGGCCACACCATCTGCGACGAGCTTACTCCAACTACGATAGTGAGTAGGTATGACTAACTGCGACAACTTACTAGCACAACAGTAAGTAGGTCATACCATCTACGATAAACTCACTCCAGCTACGATAGTAAGCAGGTATGGCAAACTGCGACGACTTACTAGCATTATAGTAAGTGTGCCACACCATCTACGACAAGCTTACTCAAACTACGATAACAAGAAGATACGGCTAACTGCGACGATTTACTAAATATAGTAAGTAAGCCACATCACCCACGATAAACTTGTTGAAACTACGATAGTGAGCAGGTACGGCCGACCGCGACAACTTACTAGGACTATAGTAAGTAGGCCCTACCATCTACGACGAGCTTACTCAAACTACGATAAGGAAATAGGTATACCAGCCGCGACAACTTACAATGACTATAGTAAGTGGGTTACCTACAAACTGCAAACCCTTGCTAGCACTATAGCAAGTTGACTACTTTCTACACAGCAAGCTATGAGTCCTCGCTACGTAAATCTCGAGCATCAGCAAGGCATTCCTTTCTCCACCACCAGGTACAAGGCAAATTCAAAGGGGTCTTCCATTATTTAATAACTCTTCGATCCCAAGACGTGAGAACTACGTACCCTCACGCCATTTAATCGAAGGTGATTAAATAGGGGCAGCTGTCATACCCCAAAATTTGCCTCCCATAGTTCAGTCACAATTATCCAAAAGCTTAGGAGATTCATCAAGTCATTCTCTTGAGCAAAGGTCTCCTAAAAAGCTAGGGTTTGAGATTCTCTTAGGGGAATCAATAAGATAGGGTTCTTAATCAAGGGTATATGGTTCATAGTGATCTAATGTAACTCCATGGCAAAAGTCAAGGCACAACTCCAAAGGTCAACTACAATCAAAGCATGATTCAAACCTATGATCATTAGTCAAACATCAAGTATAGAGGTGCATATCCATCATTTGATCAAAGCTTGATCATGATTCCATTAATAGAAACTCAGAGATGAACAAATACAAAAAGGTTCAAATTAGGGTTTCTTTAGGAGAAAGTCAACCCAACTTTGACTGGGCATAACTTTCACATGGAACATCAAAAATTCCCCACTCAAAGCCTATTTTGAAGGAAATTGGATTCTCTACAATTTTGTCTCTCACAAGCCAGGGCTAGAAATGCTTCATTGGAGAGGTATGATGCAAAAGATTACAGGTCCTTTTCAAGCATCCTTCAAAAGCAGTTTTTTGTTAAAGAAGATATGATCAAGATAAAAGCTCCAAATGAAAAATATGTTCCAAAGTGGCTTATAGAGGACATCTTGAGGTTTCGAAAAAGTCTTAGAACTCCCTCATAGCATAAAAATTGAGTGAGATATGCTTGGTCAAAGTTGAGTAACTTTTAGAGGCAAAATGTGAAATAAGAAGGTTTAAATTGGAAAATTTTGCAAATGGGCCTATGGTTTTTATGATACAAACTTGGTCCACAAGTCATTAGCATGCCCAAAACAAAATGCCACGAAATTTAACATATTATTTGATTTAATATAATTTTTATTTTAATGATTTAATTAAGTAAAAAAAATCAAATATTATGTTAGAATATTCATATAGGCCAATTCCAATCAACATTTATGATCAAATATATCCCAATTTTCGTGCACAACTTGATTAGAAAGAGATTGATATAATTTTGGCCAAAATAGAAACTTGTCATTCAAGAATGAAATCAAATTTCTCAAACATGGCAAGATTGGATTCAAGGGATTTTTGGGCTCTTTTCTAAACCTAATTCACTCCCTATAAGTAAAGGATATTGTGCACACGAATAGGGGTTGGTTTTTCTGGGCAGAGCAAGAGCACTCAAGAGGCAAAAATTCTCCAAAAACTCAGAATCGGTTTGAGAGATTGAAGAGTTTTCAGAGGAGTTTAAGCATTGCAACGTGTTCGTGGGATCACTCTGAAGCTACCTGGATCATCACGCTTCATCAGCACCCCCAGAATTATCTCATATTTGTCAAGGTAAGTCACTCGAAAAATCTCTTCGATCTGGACAATATATGCATCATCATTGAAATCTAATTGCATATTCTTGTTTGTTTCAATGCCATGAACGTTTCTGGGTTGATTATCTTGAGTTTGCTTGCTTTAATCGTGTGTTGTCATTAACAGATGAATTAAGCTTTTTAGGGTTTTATTTGGGGGTTTGCGCTAGAGGTAAAATTAGAACAAATTGGGGGCATGGTCAGGTTCGTATAATCAGGAAGAATAAATCTGGGGTGGTGCGCGCTATTTATATGTATGTATGGGCAAATCGCTATTTTTTTAGGCGTGTTTGCTAGGAGACGAATCGTAGCTGATTCGTAGCTAAAATATAAGTGTGTTGCAGGTTTTGTGAAGAAGACGAAGACGTGTCTTCACGTTACTGGCTGGTTTGAATTTCACGCTAATTTTCCTTTGTGTGTCGTTTTGCTTAGATACCACGCGCTGGCTGCATTGTTTGAACAACTAACCACGTTAGTTGAAGTGGTGGACGCGTGCTGTGTTTATCCCCAGGGTCCAGGGTTCGATCCCTGGCCCTTTCATATATTTTTTCTGATTTTCTACACACGATCCAGTGCGCCCTTGACCTTAAACCTCACCATACACCCTCTCAATCTGACCCTCAATCCTCCCCTAAGCCAGATCTAACGCTCCTGGTTCATTACCTATAATATGAACCCTAATAACAACCTTATTAAATCAAAACCCTAAATAACTAAATAAATTTTAATTAATATATTTATTTTAATTAATTCTTTTAACATATTTATTCATTTAATAATAATTATTTTCCATAAATAAATTAATATGTAATATTTATATTAAATTATAATTTGTTGTTCGTTCCGATTAAATCGATTAATCGCTATGGTCAACAATAATTTTAATTAAAATGCTATTTAATTAAAATAAATTTAGTCCCTATTTGGTTAAAAGGTTGCAACTATTTTATTAGTTGTGATGATTAACCGTTCTTTTTCTCTCGCTTTAATTTGTTATTCTTTTTAATCGAATCGATCGATTATGATGGGTAACAATACAAATAAAATTCATAAAAATAATTAAAAAAATACTATTATTCGTTATTAGTGATAATCAAATCAATTGATTAAAATTGGTAATGATCAAATTATTAATCTTTTAACTATGATAATTGAATCAATCGATTATTGCGGTTAATAGTACAAATTAAATCAGGGTTGTACGCCCAATCTTAAAACACTTTTCAAAACCACGGATATCAAACTACGGATTATCATAACTACGATAGGCCATTCAAAAGCCTCTAAAAAAACCATATCAAATCAAATTACAACTCTAAGGGCGTACAACCCTTCCCCGAACTACGTAGACTCTGATCCTCCATAAGGAGGTACGTAGGCACTTGGCAACAAGGCGAGTCCCCTCCCTCCAAATTTTAATCATGTCAATAATTAAAACTTTAACCCTATTAATTATTCGTTGCCTTTCTTTATGTTTTCGCCATAACCCTTATCTTTGCAATGTTAACCTTTAGGAAAGGGTTTTGGGTGCCTAACACCTTCCCTTAACCCGAATATAGTATCTTACCCTAAATCTCTTAACCATTAAAGGTTTCCTATTCGCCTTGGTAGAATAGGTGGCGACTCTCTAAGTTATTTTTTTTAGGGCAGGTTGCTACACCATGCACCAACGAAATTTCATGGTCCTCAAGGTGTTTCTTGGGCCTTTATATGATCCAAAGTAAAGCCCCATGATTTATTTCAATATTCTTGGCATTTTACTTGATTTATTTGTAATTTAAATGAATAAAATTCAAATAAATAGAAATAAAAATGCCAAAAATATAATAATGATTTTATAGGATCTTTTATGGATCATATATGTGATTGTAATCCAAAACTTAGGCCCATTGGTTCAAAAGTGCAAAATTACTCAATTAGGTTTTTGTGCATCTCTTGAAATTCACCCAACTTGTGCACTTTGTATCTTCCTCAATATTAACCCTATGAAGATGTTCTTGACCATTTTAGAAATCCTAGAGTGTCCTCTAAACGAACCTTTTGGTTTTATCTCAATTGAGTCTTCCCTGTTCCTGTTCAAAGCTTTTGAAAAAGATGACTTTTGGTTGACTTTTGAAATGATCTGTAATGTTCTGGCTTATATCTCTCAAATGGTGCATTTCTTGAACTTGGACCCAACATAAAAGTTGTAGAGGATGACATTTCCTTGATAATAGGATTTGTTTGGACAATTTTTGATAAACCATGTGATAGTTATGGCCGGTCAAAGTTCAGTTGACTTTTAGGTCAAAAACCCTAATTTAAAAACTTTGAGTTTTGTTGATTTCTGAACTCTCCTTGATGATTCATGATCAACCCTTTATCAAATGATGAATGTTACTTTAAAAGGTTGATGTTGACCAAAAATCAGGAGTTTTGACTGTATTTTGACCACAGTTGACTTTTAGGTCAAACTAGCCGACTGTTGACTTTTTGAGCACTTGAATGAACAATCTTATGAATCAGAGCTTGAAACTTGGCATGAGGATACTATGAGGCATATGAGAGGCCATGAAGTCCACTTGAGGTATCAGAAGTTGATTTTACTTGGAGAGAAGCAAACCCTAGTTGTGGGTTGATTACTTAGGAGAGAGATAGTCAAGCTTATTTCTCAATGCTTGAGCCAAAATATTTTGAAATATGATGGGTAAATTTTGGGGTATGACAGCGACCCATCCAAATACTACTCTAAGTCAAACACATTTAGCTATGGAGTTCTTATTTTTTAGGCTACCGAAAAGAAGATGCATCTTGTTGATATATGTAGTACAAATCAATCTCTATAAACCTTCCTTCAACCATGCAGTCACATACCTACACACTCTCAAGATCACTCTCATTCTGATGTGAGTTTGCTTTTTTGCCTAGAAATTGTCAAGAGCCGCTCATTATCATGCCTTATGCATCGGTGACCATTCCCCACCCTTGTTGGTCTTGGGTATTACATGTCCACCAGCTTCCACTTGATTCATCCTCGAACAACATCATACTGGGAGAGGTCTTCTCTATTACCATTTGTAACGCCTCATATTGCTTTCAAGATTTCCTACTAATCTCACACTTCGCCAAAAAAGACCATTAATAACACTTTTTTAGCCTTTAATAAAACTTTTAAGTGCTATTAAAGCTACTGCTATTGTAGGTCGGCTACTTATAATAGCGTTTTTTAACCACTAGTAAAAGTATATTGTTTAATAGAACTTCTCGGAAAGCGCTATGATAGGCTAATTTTGACCCAAAGTTTTAAAAAATTATTATTTAATAATAACGCTTTTGCAAATAAGTGCTATTATAGACCTTGAATTTTATAGCACCTTTAGTTAGAGCGTTATCGTAGATCCATGATTTAATAGCACTTTTTAGAAAAGTGCTGATAAAGTCCATTTTGAGAGTTATTTTTAACAGATTACTTACGAGGATTAATATCCACATTGAGCAAACATAAAGGAGACAAATATATATTATAAAATTTGAAAATTATATGTTAGGATTTAAAATTGTACATAATTTTGTATTCTAATTCAATAAAGACACAAAATCAAAGCACAAGTTTCGAGTATGATTTGGAGGCAATCATAATATATAGCAAATGTCATATACGGTGTTAAAAAATTAGTGTTAAAATAAAAAAACTCATAAGCTAAAGAGAAAAGTTACATTGACACTCAATTTAACACCTACACTGATATTATACCCTTTCTTATATAATTTGTGGTTTTTTTAAATAATTTGTTTACCTTAAAATTTGTGGCATGCTATATTTACTTTGTAATATAAAGTTGATGTCATATACGGTGTTAAAAAATTAGTGTTAAAATAAACTCATAAACTAAAGAGAAAAGTTATGTTGACGCCCAATTTAACACCTACACTGTATATTGTACCCTTTCCTATACAATTTGTGATTTTTTAAATAATTTGTTTACCTTAAAATCTATGTCATGCTATATGTACTTTTAATATAAAGTTGGTGCATATATGGTGTTAAAGAATTAGTGTTAAAATAACAAAACTCTAAGCTAAAACTTCATGATGCTTTGAAGTTGATAATGATTAAAATGATCATACAAATTCAAATAAATTTTAAATATAAATGTATCACCTTTTAAGTGTAATAAACTAGTACCATATTCATAGCAAAGTCAAAATATTTAAGATCATTAGTAGATATCATACTACACTATTATAATTAATTTTCTTCTTCTATCCAAAACACCTAGCGTATAATTGGTAGCCACTGGAAAGAAAACCACGTATAAATAGAAAAATAAACACACTTTTATATAGTTACTATAGGAATGATTTTTCAGCCTAACTTGAAATCTTATTGACTACTGTAAAATATACTATAGACCGCTTTTATATATATTTCACCTATATAAAAAGTGTTGCAACCAATATATATTTATAATATGTCAAAAGAATTTAAACTTAAAATAAGAAGTCCTAATTACAACATCTCACTCAAAAGAGTCAAAAACTTACTTGGCCATGTAGGAACCATCATGTTTCTGGATAAAAAATTGTAGCTAGCCATATATAGCATTTTAAGACATCCTAAAATGAACATGTTGAATTATTGATTCTGGCAGCTCTCTTTAATCCCGAATCTGAAATTGAAAACCACAAATCATAAATGAAGCATGATTAATAAAAGTCATGATGGTAAAGAGAAACAAACATCATTTGGATTATATTTCAATTATTGCATGCATTTACGCAAAGTTAAAATTTGTGTTAAGACACTTGCAACATAATTCTTTGTCCTACTGTAAAACAAACATGCATGAATTGGGGGAAAGGTGTGTATCGTTTTCTTATCGCACCTAAATGCTAAGGCCTATGGCTGAACAATCCTTGCAACATAAGATTTTCCTTCACCATATGCTTGCAACTCTACTTGAGCTGTATAAGGCACACACCACAATTATTTAAGTTATACATCGAATATTGCATAATGATTTTAGTTTTATAAGTAACGAGAAAGTTAAAATTAAAATCAAATTTGTCTGGCCAATGATAGGAAGAAAAATTACTGTGAGAATTGGATCGAACTCTAGTGTGTTGAAGGGTAGCTTCTGGTTCGATAGAGATTGTGTCGAAGACCTAGGCTTGTATTAACAGAAAGAGTTGAAGGGAGCGGCGGCTATGGACGCTGCATTAACAGAAAGAGAGAAGACAGCCATAATCAAGAAAGCACACAGCGCAATT
Organism: Vicia villosa; assembly: GCF_029867415.1. Lineage (NCBI taxonomy): Eukaryota > Viridiplantae > Streptophyta > Magnoliopsida > Fabales > Fabaceae > Vicia > Vicia villosa. Next base: position 114,252,012 of record NC_081181.1, on the reverse strand, counting down.
TTGTTAAGCCTTGGGGATAAGGTTCTTCGACAGGTATCAAAGGAGACGACGGCATCAGGGTTATGGGTGAAACTTGAAAGTTTGTACATGACCAAATCACTGGTAAATCGGCTATACTTGAAGCAAGCTTTGTATTCATTCAAGATGATTGAAGACAAAGTGTTGACTGAGTAGTTGAATATATTTAACAAGCTGATTCTTGATCTTGAAAATATTGATGTGAAGATCGATGATGAAGATCTAGCACTGTTATTGTTGTGTGCTTTGCCTCGATCACATGCTCACTTCAAAGAAACTCTCTTGTATGGAAGAGAGTCCCTGGCCTTTGAAGAAGTACAATCAGCCTTGAATTCTAAGAACTTGAATAAATGAAAGGAGCTTAATCCTTTGACGGTTGGTGAAGGTTTGGTTGTTAAGGGAAAATTCTTGAGAAAGGATGCTAAGTTTGACAAGAAGAATGGTAAAAGTCAGCAGAAGTCTTATAGTGGCGAAGCATCTGGTATTCGATGCTATCATTGTAAGAAGGAAGGTCATACAAGAAAGGTGTGCCCTGAACGCCTGAAAGATGATGGAAGTAAGGATAATGGCAATGCAGCCATTGTTCAAGATGATTTAGAATCATCTGATGTTCTTGTGGTTTCAAGTGGTGACTCTAGTAAGGAGTGGATTATGGATCCAGGTTGCACTTGGCACATGACTCCAAACAAAGACTTGTTCGAGGAATTATGTGATAAAGATGGTGGATCTGTATTGCTGGGAAACAACAAAGCTTGTAAGATTGCAGGTATTGGGTCTGTGAGATTCAAGCTCTATGATAAGTCAATAAGGTTGTTGACTGAAGTCAGGTATGTTCCTGATTTGAAGATAAATTTGCTTTCTCTTGGTGAATTCAACAAGAAAGGATATGTTTTCCAAGGAGAGAAAAGTATCCTAAGAGTCGTGAAGGGGTCGAAGGAAGTCTTGAGAGGCATGAAGAAACAAGGCTTGTATACCCTTGAGGCTGAATTTGTAAGAGGTTCGAAAAATGTTGTATCCACGAAACTTTTGTCGAAGATAGAAATTTGGCACATGAGATTGGGCCATGTCAGTGAAAGGGGTCTGGTCGAATTAGGGAAACAAAATCTGCTTGGCAGGGCCGGCCCATGCATTAGGCAAGTGAGGCCTTTGCCTAGGGCCTCCAAAATTTGTTTTTTACCTAGGCATATGTTATATTGTTGCTGCATTAATTAATTACCATTCATAATCATTACTGTACCGTTGCAATTTGGAAATAAGAAGCTAAATAGCCACTACTATATTGTACCTAAACATGCATTTGCAGAGCATCTTTTTAATTTAATAATTTAACTCATTAAATTTCTCTCTCTCCAAATCAATTTATATTAAAGAATACTAGTAAATACAAACAACAATTTTACTATCATTATTACTATACCGTTGCAACTTGGAAACTAAATAGTTACTACTACATTGCACCTAAACATATATTTGTAGGCTGTAGCAGCTTTTTAATTTAATCATTTGACTCATTAAATTTCTCTCTCTCAAAATCAATTTATAAAAGAATAGATACACGACAATTTTCCTGTACGTGCTTATCCTATTTCCTCTTTTTCATTCTCTACTTCCATCCAATCACTTTCATCTTGGTTGTACCTTTCTCATCTCTCATTCTAGTTTTGTAAAGAAAAAAAATCAAATATTATAAAAAAAAAAGATTGTAGAGAAAGAGGACAAAAAGAAGAACAACAAAGACAAGATTAAAGAAGCAATACAAAAAACAGGTTTTATTTATTTGATATTTTATTATTTAATTTTTATGTTTAAGAATTTTATTTGTTTTAATTTTATTATTGTTGAATTTTAGTTGTTTTATATTAGTGTGTACAACCAAATACATATTATTTTAATTTAGGTTAGAAGAATGTCAACTCGAAAATTTGAATCAGGAAGTTCAAAATTGAAGAAAAAAAAAGAATTGAATCTTTAGTTGAATCACAAAAGGGAGCTTTAGATAAATTTATCAAAACAAACAAAAAAAGTAAATTTGAAGAACTTAAAAATGTAGATGAAGTTAACAACTTAGACAAAGATGAAAATAGAAATAGTGATTTATTAATAGAAGAACTTGATAGTGTAAACACCGCTAAAAATATACGTGATCCAAGTCAGTGGACAAATATTAGCCCCAATTTGAGAGATTTATTAGTAGAAAAAGGCCCCCTTAAAGTTATCGATATAGATTTTCCTAAAGATGAATCCTCAAGACATTTTTCTTCTTCCTTTTATATTAAAAAATTATCAAATGGAGAAAAACGTGAAAGAAGATGGCTAATATATTCTCAAGATTTGGATAAAGTATTTTGTTTTTGTTGTAAATTGTTTAATACACTTTCCAGTACAAGCAAATTAGCAAGTTGTGGCATTAAGGATTGGAAAAATATGAGTTCTAAGTTGAGGAGTCATGAGATGAGTAATGAACACATCGTTAACATGAGTTCATGGGTTGATTTAGAAACAAGATTGTTAAAAAATAAAACCATTGACATACATGTTCAAGAACAAATAAATAGAGACAAAGAACATTGGAGAAATGTTTTATTTAGAATAATTGCAGTTGTTAAAACTCTTGGAAAAAACAACTTAGCCTTTCGTGGAACAAATGAAAAGAGTTATCAAGAACAAAATGGCAATTTCTTAAGTCTTATTGAAATGATTGCTAAGTTTGATCCTATAATGCAAGAACACATCCGTCGAATTAAAGATAAAGAAATTCATAATCATTACCTTGGGCATAGGATCCAAAATGAATTAATAGGTTTGATAGCAAATGAAATTAAAACAAAAATTATTCAAAAAATTAAAAATGCAAAATATTTTTCAGTTAAACTTGACTGTACTCCTGATATAAGTCATCAAGAACAAATGACTTTTGTCTTACGATGTGTTGATATTTCTTCTACTCCAATACAAATTTGTGAACATTTTTTAGAATTTTTAATAGTGAGTGATACGACAGGAAAAGGTTTTTTCGATGCAATTATAAATGAGATAAATATTATTGGACTTGATATTAATAACCTAAGAGGACAAGGTTATGATAATGGGTCTAATATGAAAGGAAAACATCAAGGAGTGCAAAAAAGATTTTTAGACATTAATCCTAGATCATTTTATACTCCATGTGATTGTCATAGTTTAAATTTATTACTTTGTGACATGGCTAATTGTTGTCCCAAAGCTACATCATTTTTTGGAGTGTTGCAACGTATCTATACACTATTTTCTTCTTCTACTAAGAGATGCTTTATTGAAATTATGTGAAATTATCGACGAACCTAAAATAAAAAGTGAAGCTGAATGTTTAGCAACTTATGAGCTTGAAAATTTTGAATTTTTATTAAGCATGATTATTTGGTATGATATATTATTTGCAGTAAACTCTATTAGTAAAAATATGCAATCAAAAGATATGCGTATTGATGTTGCTATAGAACAATTGAAAGGACTTATTTTATTTTTTGAAAAATATAGAGAAAATGGATTTGAAAATGCAATGATTTCTGCAAAAGAAATTGCTTTTGAAATGGATGTAGAACCAAAATTTTGTGAAAAACGTATAATTCGTAGAAAGAAACAATTTGATGAGATTATTAACAATGAGGTTGTAAAATCTCCTGAAGAATCATTTAAAACGGACTATTTCTTATATATAATAGATCAAGCAATCACTTCATTTCAAAGTAGATTCGAACAATTTAAACTATATAGTGATATTTTTGGTTTTCTATTTAGTATTGAGATGTTAAAATCCATTGAAGTTGAAATTTTAAAAGAGAATTGTTTAAACCTTGAACGATCATTAAAACATAATGACAACACTGATATTGATGGATTAGATTTATTTATGGAACTACAAATTTTAAAAGAAATAATAAAAGTAGAAAATGATACACCAATTGATATACTTAATTATATAAAGAGACTTGATTCTTTTCCAAATGCATATATTGCTTATAGAATAATGTTAACAATTCCTATATGTCGCGGGGAAAAATCGTCTTTTTTTTCGGGATGAGACACCTGATGCCTTCTTTGGGCTCGAGTGCTCATAAAATGATTTTTCTTTTGTACGGACCAAACTTTTTATTGTTTCCAAAAGAGGAAAAGGAAAAAAGTTGCAATAACCTTAAAAGTGGGGGAGAGATCTTGGGTAAGAGGGTTGGTTATACGAAGGGAAGGTATTAGCACCCAACGTATCTATAGTACTCTATAGGTTTCTTTGTTTTGTTTATTCCATTCTTGTTATGGTGGAGGTTCTTGTGAAATAGGTGGGACCTAAGATGTTTGTTTGATTATGCTCGCAAAGATCATCGCGATCCTCTGCATACATATCCCCTAGAGGGAATCAGAGCATCTGTAGCTCGGGGTCTACGGGTGCTAAGGTTTGAGTGGTTTGAGGGAGAAGTTTTGCTCGCCAAGGATACGACCTTGTGCCTACGTATTCTCAAAGGGATGTTGAGAAAGTCAGAGCAATCGTAGTTCCCACTTATGCTAGTGGAAGCAAAGGATAAGAGACAAATGTCATCTAAATGTTCGATGTATCTAATCTATATCATCACATACATCTGTTTGATTTTGTTTGAAAATCTTTTCATTATAAGCCCGGGGCCATGCCACTTAGGGTGCTTAGAATGATAAAGATGTTTTTTTGTTTAACCAGCCTTGTGGCAAAAACTTTTAATGAAGTCAGCCTTGTGACAAAAAGTTTTGATTAATCAGCCAGCCTCGTGGCAAAAGTTTCAATGAAGTCAGCCTTGTGACAAAAACTTTGATTAATCAGCCAGTATGGTGGCAAAACTGTTTGATTGATTAGCCAGCCTTGTGGCAAAAAAGTTTGATTGATTAGCCAGCCTTGTGGCAAAAAAGTTTGATAAGTTTGATTGATTGATTGATTGTTTGTGATGACATAGAAGAGATACTCCTATCATAGAGATGAAAAATGTCTAATCTCCTAGGGTATTTGATTTGGATATTGGGGATGCTTATAAGAAGCCCGTGGGTCCTTGTACGAAGCCCAAGAGGAGGCTATCCGAGGGTCCTTGCATTGTAAGCCCAAGAGGAGGCTATGGGAGGGACAATCCAGGGTCCTTGCATTGTAAGCCCAAGAGGAGGCTATGGGAGGGTCACTCGTTTGTACAAAGCCCAAGGGGAGGCATGGTATAGTTGGTCTGAGCTCTTAGAGCGATTTCACCGGGAAACCATACTCTATGTCCTAACCTAAACTAGTGGAGATTCTTTGCACGAAGCCCAATAGGAGGCTATGGGGAACCTAGTGTTGTACTAAGTTGAACAAGCACATATATCACACATATGAACAAACATGAACAAGTATGAACAAACATGAACAAACATGAACAAGTTATGAATAATTATATATATGACAAAGTGTGTGTATATAATGGAGTTTATGAAGGAAATATACCTGTAAGCATGATCCATTTGTATACACAGGGCTCGGGACTCACACTCGGGGAGAGGTCCACTTGAATTTATTCAAAGCTATGTAAACAGGTATTTACAAAGGGGCTTGGGACTTATACCTACATGGAGGCCCATGGTATTTTTGGGAAGATTTAAAGAAAACCTTCATTTTTGATTTATTATTCAAAGTTAAATATAAACTGATCGAGGTATGTACAAAAAAGGGTGTACAATGAAATACCTAATTTCATGTACAGGAATGGGACTTATACCTAAGTGGAGGCCCATGTTTTATTTTATAAAACATGGTTGATTGTTTTTTTACAGACGCGTTGTTTGAAAAATTGTTTGAAAGTTTGTTTTGAAAGAGTTTTCTGTTTAAAACTGTACAAAAAGAAAAGAAATGGGACTTACACTCTCTAATATTCGAGAGGCCCCACTTTGTTTTGAAAAACATTTGATCAATTAAAAAGGTTTAATCAATAGTTTCAAAAAGAAATGGTTTATCGTCTTTGAAGAGAAATGCGATCGCTTGTTTTAAAACGATTTGAATTTGACAAAAGTCAACTTAATTAAGTTAAAACAAGTTTTAATACTCAATTAAGACCTAAGTGATTTAGGGTTTGATCAAAAAAATATTTACAAGTGATTAGGTTTGAAAATCAAATGAAAAATAATATTTAAAAGTATTAAAAATACTTAAAAACAAATCATTTTAAACCTATTTAAAAATGTATCAAATAAATATTTTTTTGATGATCTTTTTTGATATTCTTAAAATATATGTGTTAAACAAGAAGTGTGTAAAAAATGAATGAAAAATGAATTAATTTGATGTGTTAAATAATTAAATGAAGTTGTTAAAAAAATGAAGAAAATAAGTGGTAAAAAATTGGGTTTTGTCTTCACAAGGGTTTGAACCCACGCCCTTACACTTACCAGCCAAAACAACAACCAACTGAGCTGCGCGTGCAGCTTGTTATTCACACGCGTCCATTCAATTATATTTTAAAACAAATATTTGAAAACTTTGAACAAAATCTGACGCCAAGAACACACCCTAACTGGATTTTGAAATTCTTTGAAACTGAACCAAATTGATCAAGTGAAGGGTCTATCTTGCTCGATTTTCCACAAGGAACATGATGGTACCATTTAATTTCATTTATTTTCAATCTAAGATCATTAATTTTCTGATGAACATGAAGAACCCTAATTCTATGATTCAATCTGAAATCGTGTATGTGCAAGATAAATAGCAATTGATTGAGGGTTAATGATCCTCATGTGTGCAGAAATGAGATGGTATGTTCATATTTCATTCATGATGCATGATTCATAGAGTTTGAAGTTCAAGTAGCTTACCTTCAAAAACGGCAAAAGTGAGAATCGAATTCTGCAAATGAGGAGTTCCAGTTGTTGTTTCTTGATCTGGACAGCATCAATGGACCTTATGGAAGGTGTTTGAATGCCTGGAATGAATTGAAAACCTCTGGACCAGTTGGTGATGCTCGATCTGCAGTAGGACTCAAGTGAGGATCAAGCTTGTTGATTTTGATGTTTCAGATCATGGATGATGGTTGGAATAGTTCATATATGGTATATGGAATGTGTTTAGATGATTAGCTTGGACAGAATTGGCCTGGAATTGATTTTGGCATGATAAGGTTCAATATATGCAAATATGGAAGTGAGGTAGTGATTTTGTGATTTGAGGTGTTTTGGGGTGTATGAGTGATTCAAACACATCCCATATGATGTTTATGAGTTGTGGGAAACATCACTTTGCTCAGAACTTGCAAGGTTTAGAGGTTGAGAATTTTACCTCTTTTTGAAACTTGAAACTTGCACTCTAAGAAAGAAGAGAGAAAACCTATAATTGTGAGGTTTTGGTGTGATTTGAAGAGTGTTTTGAACCTCTATTTATAGGCCATGAGTTCTGAATGCAGAACCTTTGCAAGTTGCCCAAAGTTTGATGACTTGGCTTAAGAGATAAACTAGCATCTTTTGCATTAAATGCAAATGGTTAAAAGTGACTTAACCATGGTTATTTTGCCAAGCTTCTTATCTCCTTCCTATCTGATCTTAAACCAGAAATATCTTCCAATTATTGCATCTATGTGTCATTATTTGGATCATTTGGCAAATTGGTTCATAACTTAGTGAAAATGGCATGAAATTTTAAGTGAAAAGTTCACTAATGTCAAAATTCAAAACCATGGCTACACTCCATATTTTTCCATGCTCTTGGACATTTTGGAAAGCTCATATTACACACTTCAAAACCCTAGTTGAAAGTTTCTTCAAGATCTTTAAGGAAGTGGGTGAAAAAGATCCATGAACTTTGAGAAAAATGAAGTTTCAAGTGAAATTTTCCAAAGATACCAACTTTGAAGCACCATATCTCTTAAATGGTTGATCTTTTGGAAAAAATTTATATGTGACAAAGTTGTTCATTGGATCAAAATCTACAACTTTCATGTTGGAAGTTTTTTTCAGTTTGTAGGTGAAATTTTGAGAAATTCCCTTCCAAAGTTTGGAAAAAACCATTGAAAAACACTTAGAAATTTTTCTAAGTATGAAAAGTCAAACTTTTGACTTTTGATTCTTGATTGATTTTCTTGATTTTCCTTGATAAAATGACTTCTCATATCATATATTGATGATTCAAAACTTCAAAAGTCATGGTTGACCAAAATTCCCCAAAAGTCAATGGTGATCTTGTACAGTTGACTTTTTCAGACGAATCGCGTTTCTGGAGATTTCAAATGAAACAGGCTATCCTCATCAAATGAATGGTATGAATGGATCATATTGAGGTATTAGAGGATATTGAATCATAGTTTGAGTTATGACACCATGTCCTGATTAAAAGGCAGTTGTTTAGTGAATTAGGTCAAAAAACCCTAATTGTCGACCAGATGAAATTGATGACTGTGGATCTTGAATTGAGATACAATTTCCATTGTATATTGTCATAGGGATTATTTTAAGATGATTGAAACCTTTGATTGACTTCCTGGGGATTTTTAGGGTTTCCCAAATGTGATCCCTGATTTCAGTCCCTGATAGTTCAAAACCTAATTCTGAGGATTTGTCTGATCAATCTTTGTATAGGAGATGTTCTGAGCCAATGGATTAGGTCAAAATGATGCACTTGGGGTCTTGAGGTCATGTCCCAAGTCGTTAGGTCAAATTCTGAGCAAAAGTCAGGAGTATGCTATCTTCAATCAAAACCCTAATTCAGTCGATTCAAAGCTGTTGAGTTTGTTGAAGTGAATCTCTGGGGACCAAATGTTGGTTGTTGATGAAGATGATTCATTTGAAATGAAGGGAGAACAAAACCCTAATTGATTATTACTTGTACTGATGAGTGATTTCCTGATTAAATCCTGCTGAGTCACAAGTAACAAACACAAGCTATGCAGTTTGTTAGAGATGCAAATGATGCATATGCAGATGATATGAGGTGGTATCTTAGGTCAAAAATTGGGGTATGACACTATAACTGTTGCATCTGCTGAGAGAAGTTTTTCAAAATTAAAGTTAATAAAATCGTACTTAAGATCAACAATATCTCAACAAAGATTAAATGGGTTAGCTTTATTATCAATTGAAAAAGAAACACTAAATGAAATCGATTATAATAATTTAATAAATGATTTTGCATCTCAAAAAGCTCGTAAAATAAAATTTAAATAAAAATGATTTTTAACTTAAAAAGCCTCATTTTAAGATCCGCCTCGAGCCTCAATATGTGTTGGGCCGGCCCTGCTGCTTGGTGGAGACAAAGTCGAAAAGATAAAGTTTTGTGAACCTTGTGTGCTTGGAAAATCTTGTAGAGTGAAGTTCAACAAAGGCAAACAAAGAACACATGGATCCCTTGATTATATCCATGCTGATCTTTGGGGGCCTGCAAGGTGTCCATCACATTCAGGAGCAAGGTATTTTCTATCCATATTATATGATTATTCCAGAAAATTATGGGTATTCATCCAGAAGACTAAAGATGAAACTTTTGAGAATTTCAAAAGTTGGAAGACTCTAGTCGAAAATCAGACTGGCAGAAAGGTCAAGAGGTTGAGAACTGATAAAGGTCTTGAATTTTGCAATGAGGCGTTCGATAGTTTTTGTGCTGCCTCTGGTATTGCAAGGCTTAGAACTACTGTAGGTACTCCAGAGCAAAATGGTTTGGCTGAAAGGTTTAATCAAACTATTTTAGAGAGAGTTGGATGCATGTTGACTAGTGCTTGATTAAAGAAGGTGTTCTGGGATGAGGTTGTTTCAACAGAAACATATCTGATAAATAGATCTCCTTCGACATTGTTAGATATGAAGACACCTGAAGAAGTTTGGTCGGGACATCCACCAGATCTCGACAAACTAAGAGTATTTGGCTGAGTATCCTATGCTCACATTAGGCAAGACAAGGTCTAACCTAGAGCTCTGAAATGCATGTTCATGGGATACCCTGAAGGAGTCAAAGCTTATAGGCTATTGTGCCTAGAGCCAGGTCATAAGAAGAGTAACACTAGTCGAGATGTAGTTTTCAATGAAGCTGAAATGGCTTTTAAGAAAACTGATGATGTTGATCGAAGTGCACAAAAATCTAAGGAAGAGCTGGAACAAGTAGAGATTCCTGTTGAGGTGGAGCATGTTGATGCTGAATTAGATATCCCTGATGAAGTCGAAGAAGAAGTAGAAGATGCTCAAGAAGTTGAGGAAACTGTCGGTGAATACCTATTGTCAAGAGATAGGTCGAGAAAAGTTATCAAGCCACCTCATAGACTTGGGTATGCAGATCTTATAACTTATGCCTTAATCTCTGACGAAGAACCTAGAGACTACAAGGAAGTTATGAGGAAATCTCCTCATAACTTCCTTGTTGGTTGATAGCAAGCAACAATGTCGAAGACGTATTAAGGGTGAAGGATGAACTCAATAAGGAGTTCGATATGAAGGATTTGAGAGCTGCTTCCAGAATTCTTGGGATTGACATTCAAAGAGATAGAAAGCAGTCGAAATTATGCTTATCTCAAGAGGCGTACCTACAGAAGGTTCTCGACAAGTTTGGTATGTCGAATTCAAAGCCTGTTGTGACTCCAACAAACCCTCAATTCAAGGTGATTATTGATCAGTGTCCTAGTACTGATGTCGAAAGAGCCTATATGAATAGCATCCCATATGCTAATATAGTTGGTTCTTTGATATATGTTATGGTTTAAACTAGACCCGACATAGCATATGCAGTAAGTCTTGTAAGCAGGTACATGGCGAATCCTGGAAAGGCTCAGTGGCATGCATTGGAGTGGATTTTAAGGTACATAAATGGGTATCTAAATAGAGTTCTAATTTATGGTGGAGCCTTGGGTGAAGATAGTAAAGTAGTAATCAAAGGATATGTCGACTCTAATTATGCAGGCTGTATGGATTATAGAAAATCTATTTCTGGATATGTTTTCACCATGTTTGACATAACAATTAATTGGAAAGTAACACTTCAGAAGGTTGTTGCTCTATCAACCACTGAAGCAGAGTATATTGCCCTAATTGAAGCTGTGAAAGAAACATTGTGGCTTGAAGGTTTTGCAAAGGAGCTGAAACTTCAAGGTCGAGGTATCACTGTTAAATGTAATAATCAAAGTGCAATACACCTGTCGAAGAACTCAGCATATCATGAGCGAACTAAGCACATCGATGTGAGGTTGCATTTCTTCAAAGGAGTAATCGAGCATGGAGAAGTTCAAGTGCTAAAGGTTTGGACGCATCACAGTGCTGCTGATATGATCACCAAGACATTGTCGAGTTGCAAGTTTTTTCACTATATGCAGTTGATAAAGCTGCATGAAGAAATCTAGTTTGTTCTTTGATGGTATAGAGTTTGTTCTAAGGTGGAGATTTCTGAGAATTGGATCGAACTCTAGTGTGTCGAAGGGTAGCTTCTAGTTCGACAGAGATTGTGTCAAAGACCTACATACTATAGTCGAAGTGTGTAATAGTATGTGGGTGTTGAAATGCTAGGGTTGTTAGTATTTTGAATTGGGCCTGTTTGTTATGTCCAATTGTTTAAGTTAGGTTGTACCCTAAGTTGGCTTGTAATGGTTATTTGTGAAAAAGCCCATTAATTTAGTATGTTAGGTTTTATTATAAATAGCATACTAGTCTCTCATCATTGCATTCTACAAATCCTAATTTAAGGTGAGAGGGTTATTTGTTATTCTTGTTACACTAGTAATCTTGTTTCAAGTGAAAGTAAAAGAATAGCAGTTATAACCAATCCTTGTTGTTCTTCTTGTCTTCCCTAATTCCCTATTATACTTTGTTCTTGACATCGTTTTTTCACAACAACTACAATCAAGCTTTCACCAAGTAGAGACCAAAAATTTTCTCAGCCCCATCTTCAATTAATTATGTAACTTTATTTCTCTTAACTAATAGACCTAATGTGTTCCAACTTGGAAAAGAATGGTCTCAATTAATCATATGAACAAAGATTGTTTTACAATAAAATATCAATTTAAGATTCAATATAAAACAAAAAAATTATAATTTCCTTCAAACTATCTAAATTGGTTATGATAGATAGAATTTTTCTATTTTAGCTTTCACAAACCCTGATGCAATATTGTGACATTTAATTATCATTTTCTCTTTGAAAGAACTAAAGTAAAACATCTGATAGAAAGTGAATATGAACAATTTAGGGTTTATAGAAAATGATGAATGAACAAATAATGGTTTACCTGTAAACATGATAACAATATAGTAAGAGCGATGTTCAAAGTTCCTCCTTAGGTAGAATGCCTAAGATGAAAGGTGTTAGAGTAGGATGAATCAGAGTACGGCGATGGAGTTCAGTAACAGTAACGGAGTACAACGAGATGAGATACTTTGAGACAGATAGGAACAATTTGTGAAGAAATCCAGAAGAAGATGAAAAGAGAGGTTTAATAGGTTTTAGGGTTTTGTTTATTAAGAGAGAGAAAATAGAAATGTTGAGGGTGAATGAGAAGGAACTTTTTGTGGAAATGAGAGTACAGTTCTTAGTGAATGAGATTGTTGGGGGAAGAGTGAGAATTCATGAGGAATTGAGAGAATTTGTGAGTGAGGCTGATACGAACATGGAGAAATTAGTAATTTTGAGAATTTTTTATTTTTTATTTGAAACCTCTGTAATAGCGCTTTTTAAAAATGCTATTATAAACGGTACACCTATGATAGAATTTATTACGAAAACGATATTACCGACCTCTATTTTTTTATTATGTTTTAACTTCTACTTATAATTGCGCCCGACATGAAAAACACTATTATAGGTCTGTATGTGAAATTTTTAATAGCACTTTAATAAAAAGCGATATTGAATGTCAAAACTTTAGTAGTGCCACAATCCAATACGGGTCCTTTAAGCATGCTTTATCCTCACTCACCCTCTTTCTGGGCAACTTTCCAAAAGGCCAATCATCCAAATACTACCCCAAGTCAAGCACGCCTAACTATGGAGTTCTTATTTGTTAGGCTACCGAAAAGAAGATGCATATTGTTGGTATAGATCGTACCAATCAATCCTTATAAGTTGTCATTCAACCATGCAGTCTCATACATGCACAACCTTTGGATCCCTCTCATTCCGATGTGAATTTTATTTTTTTTCCTAAAGGTTGTCAGGAGCCGCTCAGTATATTTTTTATATTGCAAAACGTTGTTCCGTAAAAGGAGTCTATAAAGGAAGTGATAGGAGTTGCTAAGAATTAAGCGGGAGTCTTGGTTATAGAAGATTGGTTAGTTCCTCCTAAAAGGTTAGAATTGGTGTCTCAGGCCTCTTGAAGAGTGAAAGCTGGAAAATGCATGGCCGTGCAGAAATGGATTAAGGAGTTAATAATTTGTTTTGACAGTTCAAATTTGTATTTCAAGAAATGACTTGAAGGTTGATATGGGTGACATTGGATGTCATCATATCATCAAGTTGGACATTGAGTGATTTAAGGATTTTAAAGACTACACATTTGTTTTTAGACAAGTGGGAAATGAAGGATTTTATCTTTCGATCAAGTATATTAATCTAAATATGATTGAACAATTTATGGAGATAAAATATTAAATAATATTAGGTGATCATAATGCTTTGTTAGAAGTTAATTATGTTTTACTGGACAAAGATAATTGACCAACTACTAATATTATTGGGTCCTATGAGGTTTCACAAATAGTAGCACAAAGATTAAATTAGAAGGTTATGGATAGGAAGAGAAATTTGGAGGTTGTGAGTTGGAAGAGAAATGGCATTAAAAGGGTTCATTAAGTCACATAATGTATGACATTATAGCCTTAGTCAATCCTGTAACATCCCGATTTTTATTAATTATATTAGTAATTACTACCTCCGTTCCTTTTTATAAGAGACAAGTCACTTTTTAGGTTCATTGAATAGCCAATGTATTTGGTTTGTTTGTAGACTAGATACATTGATTATTCAATGAACCTAAAAAGTGAATTGTCTCTTATAAAAAGGAACGGAGGTAGTATATTATTTGGTGTTTTTAATAATTATTTGCTTAATTTAGTCATTTTTTATGTTTATCGAAATTTTCGCATTTTGGGACGATTTAGTCGGTATTAGTTCAGGATAGCGGATCAATATTTAATCGAAAATTTTAATATTTTTAGTATTAGAAATATTAATGAGTTAATATTTAGCGTTTGGGGAATTTTCTGAGTAATTAAGATTAGACCGGAAATATGAGACATTGAGTTATTAGAGGATTTTATCCGTATTTATTTTATTATATTAATTTATTTTACTTGGTGTGTTAAATAATTATTTAATTGTTATGAGATATAATAATTAATTGAATTAATTAATTTTGTGTATAATTGTGTTTAGTGGGTTTAATGGGTTAACTAAGTTATTAGAGAGATATAATTAATTGGGTCTAAGTAGTAGAAATAAAATATGAAATTGATTTGTGGGTTAAGCCCATTAAAAAAAAGATAGTAGGAAAGAGTTAGGTCATTCTTTCATTTTTCATAACTTTGGTAGGAAGAATAGAAGGGAGAGGAGAAGAGAGCATAGAAGAGAAAGAAGAGAGGATTGTAGATTCTTGAAGAGGGTGGATTAAAATCAAAAGGTAAGGGTGTGAATCCAAGTTATTATAAGTAGATATAAGTGGGTAATGATGATTGAGTTAGAAAATGCATGATTTGGAATGGGTTAGATACCATGAAGTTAGGATTTGGGGATTTGTTATATTCTTGAAAACCCTAACATGAATCTATGTTTCAATCTATGAAATTGATGATTTATATATGCTATGATGTTTCTATATTGAATTCCATGAATGGGTATGTGTATAGAACATGATTTAGTGCATATATGTATGTTTAAATTTCACTTGAAAATGGTTGATTTGAAATTTTGGTGAAAATTAATGGAGCTCAGAATCTTGTTTTTATGATCCTAATAGTTGCTATATAATGTATATAAGTTGTATAACTATTTATTTCATGAAAAATGATGGATTAACATGGTTTTATGGTGAAAATTTGGGCTGGACAGTAGTATTTTCGCAACAGCAAACAGTATTTTCGCAACAGCAAACAATATTTTTGCAACAGCAGTTTTCTGGTTTTTGACAGTATTTCCGTAACAGCAAATTTTCTGGTTTTGACAGCATTTTGAAAAACTTATAAATTCAATAACTTTTGACTCGGGTGTCCGTTTGATGCGCCGTTTGGACCGTTGGAAAACTAAAATAAATTCCTATCTTATTAAATTGGATTGAAAACCATTAGACAATAATTTAATATAACTTATATTTTTTGTATGTGTTTGATCGGTATGAATTGATAATGATGTTGTATGTTACATGCAATTAGTTGTATGTATTCGAACTGTATGAGCCAATGGTGGTGCCTTGTGATGAATTAACAATAATATGCTTTTATTAAGAAGTTGAATTAACCGTGTCATGTTATATCTTTTGATCCGTAACTTCTTTTTATGCGTCGTTTGAAGCATTAGGAAGCCAATGTTATTATCTATGTGATAGGATAGAATTGGTTGACACTTATTGAATTGATTATGATGTTGTTGTGTGAATAACATGTAATTACGTATATGTGAGTTATGAATCGATGAATTATGAATAACATTTGTTGATATGTTATGTGGTATGATATTCATGAGGTGTGCGAGTGAGTGTATGCTATTTAAATGCAATTGTGGAGAATGATTACTTGATGACTTAATCATTATGTGATAGTGTATGTCATGGATTAATGTTAATTGTGGATAACATGTATTGGTATTTTGTACCATGTGCTAATTGTGATATTTGGAAACGATGAATGCTAATTGTTATGCATTGTTGTAATTGTCGTATGATAAATGTGTTTTGTACGATGGTGGAATAATTCAATTAGTTGAATTTTGGTAATATGCTTGGATGTTAAGATTATATGGATAATTCTTAATTGCATATGTTTTGGTAATTGTATGTATACATGATGCTTAGATTTAGCAAATGTATATGTTATTTTTGGAGAATTGTTGAGAATGACATTGATTGGCCTGTATGCTATATGTTATTGTGATTGATAAATGCTATGTGAATGCTTTATTGATGATATATGCATGTTGTGCAACGTTTGGTGGATAATTCGAATTGTGCGAATTATTGTGGTATGAGGTATGTTAAGATTGTGTGATAATCTTAATTGCATATATATATATATATATATATATATATATATTGTAAGTGTTGTTGCACATGCATACATGGTGGCTTTGAAATAGAAGCGGTGAAACTTTGGGTTCACATGGTTGACCTTGATCCTCGATCGGAAATAGATGTGGTGAAACTTTGGGTTCACATGTTGGCTTGGATTCTAGAGGTAGAATCGGAAGCGGTGAAACTTGGGTTCACAATGGTGGCTTTGGTCTTGTCCGGATCGGAAGCGTGGGTTGGATTCTAGATATTGAATCGGAAAGCGGTGAAACTTTGGGTTCACATGGTACCACATGCATTGGGTCACATTTATTACATTCGAGTCACATTGTGTTATGTGATTGTTTTTGTATCAATGTGATTGTTTTGTGTGATAATTGATATATGGTGTATGAATGTATGTTTTGAGAAGAGTGATGAATTGTGAAACGTATTCTTGTTGTGTTTTGCATTTCCCATTATTATGTTTATCTATAATAATTTGAATTCTCACCCTTCTGTTTGAATGATGTTCATTGTGACATCGTGCAGGTTCCGACGAGTAGTAGCTTGTCCGAGGATTTAGCCGAGGAGCTCCTGAGTTTGTTGTTTGATTAGGTAGCAAGTCATATGCTCTGATCATGTAACACTTGGGGGGTTTTATTTTACTTATGCTTATGTTTGGATATTGCTATCTTGTATATATTTTGAATCGATACTTTGGATATGTTGTTGACGGCTATGTTGCCTAGATTTGATTTGGTTTAGCATAATTGGATATGTTAATTGAGTTCGGTAGATGAATATAGTATGGGATATATTCATTGAAATGTTTGAGTTATAATTCTTCCGCGTGCGATATGCATAATTTATGAAAGCATGATATTTTCAAAATATGTTACGATATGATTAGTGCATGTTGGTATGTTTGTTCTAGGTTTTCATTGTGATGAAAATAACATGTGACGCCTCTTTGATTATATGCATACTTTACTCTGAATAATATGTTATATTTGGGGTTAGAAAAGGGGTGTTACAAATCCTCCTCAATTTAACCATATATAAGATAGAGGTTACATAGAAAATATTCGTTATTCTACTATCATTATTCTAATAGATATGAGTTGGAAGAGAAATGGCATTAAAAGGGCTCATTAAGTCACATAATGTATGACATTATAGCCTTAGTCAATCCTCCTTAATTTAACCATATATAAGATAGAGGTTACATAGAAAATATTCGTTATTCTACTATCATTATTCTAATAGATAAATTTTGATTTTAGAGAGTGTTTCATTGCATTCTCTTTCTCCTATCTTTCAGTTCTCCTTAGCACAAAAGTAAGGAGAGAAATGTGTTCCCTCCTTCCGTACTAGCATACGCTTTGATCCGGTTGTTGCCCGTGGACCAACACTATATGAACAATATTTGACGTCGTTCTCGAAGATCTCCACTGAAAGTTAGCACCTTCGTGGATTCACGCATCAAATGTATATAGTAGTTTATACTTAGTATTCGTATTGATATATGCATGATGATCCAAGGATTAGATGTAAAGAATAAGATTTTTTGAAATTCCGCTATAAGTATCTCAATTCCTACGTATGGGGTCCCATGGCGGCTATGAGCGACAAATAGAGAAGTTCGTCCAAAAAAAACTTGGTACGCTGCGAACGTGATATCTCTCTGCTCTAACCATGTTTGGACAATCCGAACGGTAAAAGTGTAGAGCTATGTCTCACCAACTTTATGTCGACAAATTATCTCGATCTAACAATTAACAAATCCAAAATTACTATTTTTTTAAAACTAATTTTATAAAAAAAACGAAGAAAAAAAAAACAAGATTTCTCATTTCAAAATCACCTTATTAAACCCTCTCCAAAGATTAAAGAAGTCTCATTATTTGAATAAAAATCATTTAAATAATAATTAGTTTAGCTAATAAGATCATTCTAATAGCTACTAGAAAACAACAAATGTGAGTAATGAGTAGCATATAATACTAATTTGAATCTACAGTATTTTATATCAACTAATTTGAATAATCAATTAAAATATTCCAATTTTGTTTGAACTTGTTATACGAAATTTCAAATCTTCAGTTTTGACTATGAGTCATCAGTCATCCTTGTACTTGATGTGGCTGCAATGATGACATTTATTTCTCTGAATTGCACCTCGTTCTTTTTTTAACACATTGCTGTTTAAATATTGATATGAGTTATGTCAATATATATTTAGTAATCATACATAATAATAAAGCAAAATGAGTTTATTGGCAATTTTGACAAGTGGCACAATTCTAGACAGATTACTATTTTAATAGTTTCTACTTTAAGAAATCTTACTATTATTGTTATAATTTTATTTTATTTTTTAAATAAATTCATAGAGTATTTATTTTAGTCATCCAAAATTCATTAAAACTCTTTAACTCATTGGTTAATTATTAATGAGATACTTTACATCTTATAATATTTATAATATTTTGGAAACACGTTATTTGGATTTTTTTGTCATTACCAATGTTTCTGCTTATTATTATTCTCACCTTTGGAATCTTATTATTATTCTCACCTTAGTTATTCCAAACAATTACAAATAAATGAGAAGCATGAGAAACTTCTCACATTCACACGCCCAAGAATCTAAAAGGGAGGGGTGGGAGAAATCAGATTTGTTTCTTCAAGGTAAGTTATCCATGAATCAGTCCTCCAATATTCAGAGCTTCTTCCAATTAGAAACACCAAAATTTTATACCCTAAATTGTTGCTTTCATTCTTTTTGTATGAACATACCAAGAACCTGGGGCTATTGGACAGGATCCTTAAGAGAAATTTCTCAATTCTGCATCTTCGGTTTCTTTCATTTGCAAATCAGAGCATTGTAAGTGTTTTACGACTGCACTCTCTTGACTCAAGTGAGTTTCTTTTCATTTTTATCTCTCTTTGTTTCGCGTCTCGCCGTTTCTAACTAACCCTACATCTTGAATCATTTTTTACAGTCATGGTTGAAACCATCGTTGTCATCCTATCACCGTCGAAGTTGATCCCTATCAAATCGAAGTTGCACATTCCTTCTTTCCCAGTTTCACAGTTCTGGTCTCAAGTTTGATGTGTTGTTATTTTGTTTTGTGTTTACTTCCTGATACATTTTCATTTTTATGTTGTTGCATGATTGATTAGAGACCGAGTTCCGACAATATTGTGACAACACTCTGTAGAATGATGATGACAACTTCTAAGGTGGTTCAATGACAACACTCTAACAATCAATTGCGGCTACATCCCAACAGTCTACAGTGGTATGAGTGTTGGTATGTATAAAACATTTAATTTTAATATTTTTATAAATAAAGAGTTATTGTATAGTAGATGAAACAATATTCAACTATGTATATAAGTGCTTATGCTAAAGTTAAAAATGTATTTATAATGAAAGAATATTCAACTATGTATATAAGTGCATAAGCTAAAGTCAAAAATTTATTTATAAATTATAATTATGCTTTGTTCTGGATCAGTTTCAAATTTTCTACGATCTTTTACATTTGGTGTGTCTGTGCAGGTGAGGTTGCAATGGTTAATGATAAACAAGTATTTTTAGAGGAAGGGCTACGGGATATGGTATTTTGAAGTTGCAATTTGGGCACATATTGAAATTAAGTTATTTAGAGACTTTTATGATTTCTTTCTAAACTCAAATTAACTCAAATCATGTGACATTTTTTGTTCTTGATAATTAATGTATGGGTATATATATCATACAGATATGTATATAGTGCATAAAATGGCCTTGGAGGTAATTCTCATTATTTATTTCATTGGTTAACCATAAAATGTATGCATACTTAACGAGGTTGTTGTGGATTGTGATCAATGCAGAAATGATGAATGACCATGATTTTATTAATGAAGGAAAAAAGAATAAGGATGTAGGCCATGCATCACAAGCAGCTTTTGAGTCACTTGCATATGTTGATTTTTGAATGTATTTTTGAATTATGGTTTTAATGATAAATTTAATGGGATTCTTAAAAAAAATATATTAGGAAGGCTTGATAATAAATAGTGTTATTCCATTATATTTATTTCATTATTTCATTAATGATAAATTTAATGGGATTCTATTTTCTATACACTAAATTAGTAAATGGAAAGTGTTATTTCATTATTATTTTTTTGTTTGAAATCGATATTATTTTAACTTTTCAAAACTGTCAAACTTGATTTTTAGTATTTAATAAAGGGTAATGTTAACATGTGTTCTAAGGACATGTTAAGAAACCTCTATTTAGAGAGTTTGTCTTAATAAAATAAATAAAAAAATTAAATATGTGTTTGTAATAAATTGGTATTTGAAATTGTAATTAATAAATTAAATATTAAAAAATAATATACGTTAATAAATAATTATTATGATGCTTCAATGATATTATTTATTACTATTTTTATTTATTAATAATATAAATTAATAAATAGAATTGTACTACACGTTAATAAATAGATTTATTTTTTAAATTAAAAAATATGTATCTATTTTTTATGTTATTATTTGATTGATAAATTAATTCATTTTGGCAATATTTATTAATAAATAAATATTAAAAAATAAAATATGTAAAAATAAATAAATATTTTGATAGAATTAATAGAATAAAATCAATAAAATAAACTAACTGACATCTTAATTTGATTTGTTTTTTATGACTCGTGTTAATAAATAAATTTTTTATTTAATAAATATTATATAATCTAATTAATAGAATAAAATCGATAATTATATATTTAAGTTTAACCATGTGTCTATTATATAGTTTTATTACATATTTATTATAAGTAAATATTTTATATATAGAATAACATGATTTATTGTTCGATATTTATAGTATATTTGCTATAAATAAAAAATTATATATTTTATATATTATTTTCTAATGTATCCTTCGACCTTCAATAATTAATATGATTTACCTTTAAATAATATATTATGGGGACAACTTCTCTACCCATCACAAAAAGTTGGGTAGTGTACCTCCAACCAATCACATGATACCATTTAATTTTAACACATTTAATTATTAATTAAATACTATAATTGTTTGTTGTTTTCAAAGCATTTTACAAAGGAGGTAACCTTACCCAACTTTTTGAGTTGGGTAAATAAGAATTTACCATATATTATTTTATAATCTCTCTTTTCATAATTAATTTATCCTTCAATATATATTTTGTTTACTTAAAAAAACAATAATTTTCACTTCATTAATAAATTTATTCTTCAATAATATATTATTTTTTAATTTCTTCTTCAATAATTATGTTATTTTTGTATACTAATAAAAACAAAATGATATTTATAACAAAGGAAAATCTTAATTTAACGCAAATTATAAACTTATCATTCAATTCCTATGACAAATACCTATATTATTTTCTAAAAAAGACAATTATTAAATGACAGTATGCAAATATTGATTGAATGACAATAAAAAATTAGAATACAATAATTGAATGACAATAAAAAATTAGAATACAATAATAAATCTGACAATAATAAATCACATCAAAATTTTGAATATTAACTAGCCGTCCTTGAAAAAATCATATTTTCTTAACGAGGACTACGGTACAAGACTATTAATATTTATCATTTTAATTTTTGTACTAATTTTAGTATTAAAATTTTTATTATTATTATTAATAATAATTATTAATATTTATTTTATTTTTATTTACTATTAATATTTTTTTATTTTTTGTATGATCCAATTAATCTAATTAGCCAATTATTTTTATGCCCTTTATTATTAATTTTTTATGATAAATGTGTGTTAATAATAATGATCGATATTTATTACGGAAAATAGCTTATTTTTATTAAGATAAATGGAAGATGTTAAAATTATAAGATTTGTGAAAATTGCTACAGAAACTTAATGCAAGTTTAGTATAAATTTTAAAAAATTGCTAAAATTAATGAAAATTTAGTATAAATTGCAATAGAAAATTAATGAAAGTTTAGTTCAATAGCTGAAAATTGCTTTAAAAAAACAAGGCTATGAAGTTAAAATTGTATATAAAAAATATATAGGTCCAATGAAAAGGCGCATCATTCATATAATTATATTTAATTATCTTAATATATATATTTTATATTTTTTTAATATACTAATATTAATCTTCATACTACCCGACGCGTGTGAACGCACATGTAGATGATTATTTAATTTTTATTTTTATTTTTTCTATTAAAATATACATTTTAGACTGATAGATGACTACTTAATTACTATTTCATTTATTTTTTCTATTAAAATGTACATTTTTGACGGACCAAGACTACTTAATTTGTTTATCTTTTATATACATTTCTTAATCACCATTATACTATATTTATTTACTATTTAATATTTATAACAATATTGTGCAACCCGTACGAATGTGGGTAGATGACTATTTAATTATTTCATTTATTTTTTCTATTAAAATATACATTTTCGATGACCCAATACTCCATTACTATACTATATTTATTTACTATTTATAAATATATTGCGCGACCCGTGCAAACAGCGATGCGCGGTCCTCCAAATAGATTTGAAGTTTTTTTATCTTTTGATTTCCTTCTTCTGCAAACTTTCCCAGTGTCAATACTTATATATTAAACTCTTTTATGCAATTTAAAGATTTATACTATCGTTTTTAATTATTATTTAATTGATAATATTCATATTTAATTTTATGGGAGACATTTAAAATATTAATTAATTAATTTAATTATATAAACAGAAATAAGTTACAAATATTTTTATAAACATGAAAAAGTTTACTGTTCATACAATTATTTTTATAAACTGTAATAAGTTATAAATATATTTATAAACGGAAAAAAGTTAACTGACGTTACAATTATTTTTATAAAAGGGAATAAGTTACAAATATTTTTATAAACGAGAAAAAGTCAATTGTTGATACAATTATTTAACGAGTTATTTTATTTTAAAACTTATACAAGTTATTAATAAATTAGAAATGTCCAAATTATTTTATAATTTACAAATAAATTTAGTTAAATAAATTTTTTTATTTATATTAATAATAACAATGATATTTTATTTATACAATAGTAATCTTACTATACGTAAATTTTTTAAATTATAAGTATTTTAAAATATAGTTTTTTATTTAGAAAATATTTAACCCGTGCCTCGCACGGGTCTAAGTACTAGTAATGTTATGTTTTGGCTTTTCAAAAAAATCTTGCACCACCTTAATAAACTGTTCCCTTGTATCCTTATCAAAATATCCTACATAAAAATCATATGTGAATTAATTAACTTGATTCCAACACATTTAACAGTTCGAGCAACCGTTCAAATTTTAGTCCAAACTAATTTTTTAAAATACTAAATAAAGACTAACTTTAAACTTACACTTTTTTTTTTCAAAGGCAAATGAAAGCATACTAATAAAGTAACTCCAAATCTAAGCATAAGAAATGTTAAAATAGGAAGCAACATTATAATACAACAATGCAGAACAAAATTACAGACACTTTGGCTTATTGCAAGAGGAGTAGAGGACCATTGCAGCTTGTGCAACACTATTTATAATGGAGGTGTTGAATTTTTCTTTTCAATAGTTGAATTGGTACAATGGTGTGTTGAATCATATGTTAAAAGTGATGTGGATTATTTAGTGTCGAAAACATTCAACATGTTGAATGAGAAATTAGTGGGGGCCACATAATATTTTTGGCAAATCATTATTGGTTGTTGTGAGTGTTTATATTTTTGTTTCATGATAATTATTTAATGTCATTTATTTTATAGTAAATAAATTTTTTACTTATTTTTATTTTCACCAAATTCATCATTTTTTTGTCTATAAATAGAGACTTGGTTCATTTGATTTGGACACACCAAAAAATTCCATTTTTTTCATAATTTTTCATAATTTCAATTGATAATAATATTAATATATAATTAATAATATTAAAATTCATCATTTTTCATAATTTCAATTAATAATAATATTAATATATAATTAATTTTAATATATAATCATAAAACAAAAATATAAAAGAAAATAAGAATATGAAATAAAAGTAGTGGGGTAGGGTGTTGAATTTTATTAAACAAAACTATTGTAGTGAGTAAAAGTTGAATGTGTGTTGAATTATTAGGTGGAAGAGAGAGAAGATGATGTGGAGTATAAAAAGTTAAAAAGTAGGGTGTTGAATTTGGAAACCATTGTAAATAGTCTAATGAGGCTGTGGAGGACATTAATAATCATTTGTTATTTTCCTGCAGATAACTCATGGTATTTGGAAAAGTGATTCGAGTTAGAGCATGTTCCTCTCCAATGGCAAGAGGAGATCATTTGGATTGCAAGACACATAAAAGGAAAAGGATTTACTCATGTTGAAGATTACTATAGCCGAAACTGTTTATTGGGATATGGATGTACAAAATTTCCAAGATATTTGACACAAATTCGATAGAAGATCTTAAGAAAATAGCTAGAAACATTATTGATACTATATTGTATAGGGGATGGATGAGGCATAAGTATAGAAATAAACTTGCTCTCCTTTTGATGTAATAGTTCTTTCTTCTTCTTTTTTGTTGCTGGATCGCCTAGATCGCATTGCTTATAATTGTTTTTTGAAATATATATATATATATATATATATATATATATATATATATATATATATATATATATATATATATATATATATATATATATATATATATATATATATATAGCATATCAAGAGAGAGTCTTTTATAATGAGAGATGAGAGGAACAAATCAATCATTGAATTCATCAAGAGAGAAAAATTAATAGCCACATTAATATATATATATATATATATATATATATATATATATATATATATATATATATATATATATATATATATATATATATATATATATATATATATATATATATATATATATATATATATATATATATATATATATATATATATATATATATATATATATATATATATATATATATATATAGACACGGATCTACATTGGCACTAATGGGATCAGCTGACCCCATTTCTTTAATGAAAACCCAACTAATAATTTAAAATTTATATGTTTTGACCCCACTTAAAATATTATGTTGCCCCCATAATTTAATTAACCACGTTAAAAACAAATGAGTATTAAAAGATTTTGTTTTTTCATTTTCTTGTGCATTGCCCCCGAGAACTAAGACCAGTTTTTAATTTATAAGATAAACTTCAATTTTCTTTAATAGCGAGAAATGAGTATGAGAGACAATAGACACCACAAATCTTATTATGATTCATCCATATTATTTGGTGAATGTCTCAACTTTTAAATCTGTACTTTCTAGAATGAAACTATGGAAGTTAGATTTTTTTATTTTTTTAAGTTTAATGAAACCAATTGAAAAAACATTAATCCATTAAATATGTTTATTTATTTATTTTTATTTTACATAAAATGGAATTATTGAGAGAAAAAAATAAGTTGTAAACTATTTATTTTTAATTAACTTGTTCATTTTCAAATACTTAAATTATCTTATAAAACATTGTTAATTAATAAAATTAAATAATTAAATCATGAAAAAAAATACCGATTATCAAACAAGTAATTTTTAAATATTTTTTAAATAAAATTAATAGTTTCCAAATTCTAACTTAATTGAATAAGAGTCAATATTGCCGCTTATGGCCTTAATATTTATTTCCCCAAATTTTAAATGATATGTTGATAGTCTTGTAATGGAATAGTATAAGCTTTCTTCAAATTTTAAATAGACAATAGTATAATTTTTTGATTTTTATATAGAGATTTAAGGTAATGTATTGACATTATAAAATAGTTTTAATTCATTAATTATGTCATTCAATAGAAATTAATTAATTATGTCATCAATATAATTTTAAAAAATAAGTGTGATTTAGCGAGATATACGTTGTTGATTAGTTGATAGTTTAAAAATGTCGATGTATATTCTTTTTTCTCTTATTTATATATATAAAATAAATTTTTTGACCCTACATATTAAAATTTCTGGATCTGTCCCTATATATATATATATATATATATATATATATATATATATATATATATATATATATATATATATATATATATATATATATCAAGTAAGAGCATTTTATAATGAGAGATGAGAGGAATAAATATCAACCATTGAATTCATCAAGAGAGAGAATGTTAATACATTAATGTGACTATTAATTTTTCTCTCTTGATGAATCCAATGATTGATTTGTTCCTCTCATCACTCATTATAAAATGCTCTCACTTGCTATGCTCCCTATATATATATATATATATATATATATATATATATATATATATATATATATATATATATATATATATATATATATATATATATATATATATATATATATATGTTCTTTTATTTCAAAAAAAAAATTACAGACACAATTAAAAAGAAGCTACTCCAAAAACCAAAAGAAATGAACCTGCAAAACTTCAACCCCGACCCACCTAAAACAAACCACCCAAAAAAAGACCACACCAGATGACAGAAAAACAACACACAACTACGAGCAAATCAACCAAAATTACAAAAGCAACCAGGAACCACTTCCAGTCACAACTTGACATACCATAGAACTAGAACAGACTCGAAAAAATTACGAGAAACTCCGGATCAGACCAAAAAGCCACCTTGAAATCATACCGAAAAAATGATCAACCAGACCAAACTGCCACTAACAGGAGAAAAGAAGCCATTCCACAAAGAAACACAGACAATCAACCAAAACCGAGCAAACTTAACTATAACCTGCAACACAATTGTCGATCTCGATTGGAAAAGAAACTGCAGCCAACAATCACCCTGAAGAACAAAACTGCAACGCCAATCTGCATTCTACTGCAGGAATCATCCTCTCCAATCCACACATAGACGACGAACCAGAACCTCCACAAGAACCAAACCAAGGAAATCACGGAACACAGACACAAGGCAGAGCCGCCCCAACCTCAACAAACACACGCCCAACACTCAATAGAAAATGCAGTTTAAAGGATTTTGGATCCATTGGCTTAACGGATAATCAAAGCCTTTGGATTTGTGACGAATCCATCTCCAAGACATAATCTTCGCCTCATCTAAGATTCTCTCTTCTTCCAAAACTTTATCCTTAAATTTTTTGTTATTCCTAGCTTTCCATATAGCCCAAACCGTAGCAGTCCATATACAAGCCAAATAAGACCTTGATTTTCCTCCTCTTCCAAGCAAACCAGCAACATTTTCTAAGTTCGGCATTGCCTCAAGAGTAAAGTTAGAAGGAACTTCCAACCATTTGAATATCTCAAGCCAAACAATCTTAAAAAAACAGCAGTTATAAAAAAGGTGAGGAATATATTCTCTCTCATCACACCCAAAAAGATATTTATCTCCATCTTCTCTTACCAAACCAATTTTCTTGAGGTTATCTCTAGTCGGCAGCTTGTTTTGAACCAGCCCCCACAAAAACACCAAGATATTTCTAAGGATAGTTTTGTTCCATATCAATTTACTAAGAGAAAAGTTAGAAACAACATCCCCATCAAGTAAAACATTAAGTAAGCATATCTCACAACATACCCTACTGCCCCACCCCTCTCTATCAAGGGAAGCCAAGTCCCTCCACTAAATAGATCCTCTTTTGACATTATCATTATTGAACTCTAAATAGTTGCCATATTTTTATGATAAAACTTTGAACCATAACCCGTTATTATCAATTTCAATTCTCCACAACCATTTTCCAACTAAGGCTGTGTTAAACTTTCGCAGATTCTTAATCCTGAGCCTCCTGACACTAACCTCTATACATATCTTATCCCAATTGACCCAATTAATCTTTTTATCTACCTCACTCTCACCCCAAAGAAATTGTTTAAAAATATATTCAATTTTAGAAATGATTCCTGATGGAGCTTTGAAGAAGGAAAAAAAGTAGACTGGAAGAGCGGACAAGACTGATTTTATAAGAACAACCCTCCCACCAATAGATAAGCTTTTAATAGCCCACCTTGACAACCTTCTACGCACTGTATCTAACACTAAGAGCATCTCCAATGGAGGATTGCTTGTTGATTGCTTAACCATAAGTCTTGTTGTTTATTTCAATCTTCCATTGGAGTTTGCTTAGTTGGCACTTAGATTGATTAAAAATAAGAAATGTCATCCAAATAAGCAATCCCAAGGATACATTGCTTATTATTAAAATATTATTTCTCATGAAAAAACAAATTATTTTTTACACATAAAAAATATTTTTCTTTTAAAATAATATAAATTTGTGGGTCAATTTTAAATTGCTTATTTATAAGAGAAAAAGGGATATGCACTGACAGTGTAAAATATTTTTACACTGTCAACCAATCACAACCATGTATCCCATTAAAACACAATTTTAATTAAAAAAAATTAATATGACATGGCAAGTGTAAAGAGTTTGATTGGATGAATGTGTAAAGTTTGTTTACACTGTCAGTGCACTACCTTTAAACTCTATTTATAATTACCATTGGAGTAGAATTGATAAAAATTGCTTATGAATTACTTAAATGAAATGTGGCAATTTAGTCCCACAAAATATGACACAAGCAATCAAAGGATGTTCTCCCATTGAAGATGCTCTAAGTTCCAATAAGATCGTTACGTCATGAATCCACTCAGATTTAACGTTCACCCCTACTAAAAGACTTTTGTGGAAATTCACTTTTCGGCCAGAAATTATTTTTATGGTTCTTACGAGTACATTTAATTGATTAGTTAAATATAAACAATTATACTTGAATATTAACAAAGAAATAATGTATTATAACTTGTAACTAACAAATACTAATTACATTTGTATTAAAAATAAAAAAATAATAATTAAATTTTATTTTCAAGTTGTTGTTTGGTAATACAAGTTTGATGCGTTTGCATACTCGTTTATATGTACTTTTTGTAGGATGGATCAAAGATTAGACTCGCACTTTTTAATATATTTATCTAACTCAATCTTTATTATTATTTTTTTCGAACTTTTACGAGCGTGTATATTAACATAAATTGTTATAAGTTTTAAACTAAAATAGAGTAGTGTTTACGGTCCGCCCCATCTCACTTTTTTCAAGACAGATTAAAGTTATGTGATTTATACAATGTTCGTACAGTTTTTTTTTTAAAACATTTAAAGAAGGAATTTAAAAACAAAACGAAGATGCCTATATTTGTCACTATAAATGAATCAGCAATCAAGTGAGATTTGTAAAATTGAATAACTAATGATAAGTATTTCAAATACTAGTAACACTTGTGTTGTGTCTCGACTTTGCAAAAGGTAAGAGAATCTAGCACCGTAATACATGAATCACTTTAATTTGTAACCAACAAACAATGTGGTTGGCGTTTGAGTATCCAATATTTTCAGACCGTTTAAGCATTCAAAATGCTCATTCATTTATTTGCGCACGCGTTACATCAATTACTTCCTTTGGAATAAAGCCACAAAAGGTCCAAACGGATTAAAACCCCCTACAAAAACTAAATTAAAGATACAGAAAAAAAATGGCCTAACAAAGTTTTAAATTGCTCCTCTATAAATAAAATAAAATAAAGAGGATAATTTTAATCCACCACCTTTCATTGGAGTTTTTTATTACATTTTACATCACCAAACTTGTTTTTGAGGACGTACAAGACGTGTTATTGTATAGAGTCTTAAAAATTTTATGATTAAATTGTAACTAAATAGAATCTCATAAATCTTTTTCACTATTAAAATAAAGTTAAGTATGACCTTTAATTATTTTGTCATGGTTGAACCATAACTAACCTATACAGGACCTCGACAAAAAATTAAGACCGTCTTGTTTATGACCATATATACAACAATATTTTCAGCCTGGTTATGAGAATTTGTAAGACAAAACTATCGTAAAATTGAATAAAATCTTATAAAATATTTACAGTGGTTAAACGATAGTAAAATTGAATTTTTAATTATTTTTACAATTTAAATTATGATTAATTTGTGCAGGAATTTCAAAAAGAATTTTAAACAAACACTGTGCATATGCTAGTATGTTTTGAAATTTTATTGCTCTATCTCACATTCTTACAATTAATTAATTGACAAGTTATACATCCACAAATGACATGCAAAAGATATGCTACCTCTATATGGGAATAAAATCGTCTTTATTTCTCAAAATAATTGTATCACTCTGTATAAAAACACATCGGAGAAGTAAATGGGTGTTTTGGATTAATAATGTGAATTCATATAGAAGAATAGAAAAGAAGAAGAAGAAAAAGATTATAGTTTTAATGATAAGAGTACGTAGGATGCACGTTATAGAATACTAGTAGTACAATTACTATTATACGTAAAGAATCAATCACTCATAGACTAAATCATTAAATAGACTCGATCATTAATAATAACCCATGTAAAATCTAGTTTTAATGAAAACCTAGTTAACATAATTAAGTATAGAAGATACTCAAGATATTTTTTAATATTTTAACCTCTCATTTAAACTAAGATTTACTAAACTTAAAATTTGTTGGTGTAGTTATTCATTTTAGTCTCTCACAAAAATTACATAAGTTATATTAGTCTCTGAAAAAAAGTTCTTATTAAATCTCTTATAAAATTTAACCGAGTCATATTAGTCTCTCTACTAATATTTTTTTAAACCGATTTTTTTTTTTTTACTTTTGAACCGTGACTAAACTGCCAATAAAGACTTATTTTAGTCCCTCACAAAAAAAAGGAGAGTCCAAATTAGTCAATAAGAAAAAATCTCTATTTAATCCCTTATAAAATGTAACTGAGCTATGTTAGTCTCTCTTTTAATATTTTTTTCAAACGATTTTTTCCTATTTTTAAACCGTGACTGAACTCTTATTTTACGACTGTTGATTTGAAATTATTTGTGAAGGGATTGTAGATAAATCATCGCGATACCACAATATTCTTTTTTTGTTGGATTTATTAGCAGACTTATGGGTGAGTGACTATGGTTTTTCTTGTTATGTATTCTTGTGTATTATGTGTTGTTATTGTTTCAGTTGTTAATGATCTTTTAGGAAGGTTTAGTGTTGCTACTTGGATGATTTAGGCTAAATAATACTTGTGGCGAAAATAATACACATGATATGTTGGAAGGAAATTGATTTATACCATATTCCTTAGGTTTTGATGATAACAAAGTATTTAATGAACAATTAGGTATACTAACATATGTCCAAGTGTGCAGGATCATTAGTCAAAGAATTTATCGGGCTCTGACTCTGATAGAAACATATGAAGAGAAGCTTGAGACTCAGATTATGAAAGATCAGAATCTGATGACTCAAATTCTGAATGGTATGATTCTGATGTCTCACAACTAGGTAACTCAGCTTCTGGTGAAAAGTCAGACTCTGAAGACCATGTGCAAAGGAACTTAACCTATGACCCGTACTCAATTTTGAAAGCAGGTCTATCTTGTCAAGTCTAGTTACGGTTTAAAAATAGGAAAAAATCGTTTGAAAAAAATATCAAAAGAGGGACTAACATGGCTCAGTTAAATTTTGTAAGGGATTAAATAGGGACTTTTTTTCTTAGGGACTAATTTTGACTCTCTCTTTTTGTGAGAGACTAAAATGGGTCTTCATTGGCAGTCCAGTCACGATTCACAAGTAAGAAAAAAACAGGTCTAAAAAAATATTAGTAAAGGGACTAACAGGGCTCTGTTAAATTTTGTAAGAAATTTAATAAGGACTTTTTTTCTCTCAAGAACTAATCTGCCCTCGGCAGTTTTTGTGAGGGACTAAAATAGACCTTCACTCAATTTATTATAAATATATTATGTAAAAGAGAAAATACAACATATGATATTATAAAAAATACATAAATAATAATGTTTTCAAAAGAGGACATGGCCATCCATTATTGGTTGGACCAAAAATCCAAGTTGAATATAGTTCGGCCAACTTTGTAAAATTGATATCAAAATCGATGTAAAATCACATTGAACGTTTCTAAATTCGATAAAATTAGAGTTTGACCTAACTCATTCTTAAAAAACCGACTTGTATGGTGAGAGGTGTCGCTCTATATAAACTCTTTCTCGAGTCTATCTTTAAACAATGTGGGACTTGAGTTTTTCCGAATACACATCTTCACACCCAACACTATTGGGCATGGTGTGTGGATATAAACGTGTTTATCAGTGATTTTGGTCAACAATCACGAGTTTACTGTGTTTGTGAGATTAACTCGAAAAATGTCGGGAGCAATTCGTGCAGAGTATTTGTGTGAAAAGCAGTACATGTAAATTAAATGTAATTGTTCGTATAAATACAAAATAACTGCAAATCTTATTACAAGAAAAGTCTTGGTAAATGACAAGTAGAGCCTCCGGTCACATTTATAAGTAAATTGGACTTTTTTGGTACATTTGACCACTAATGTATGTAGTCCATATACTAATGTATGTAGTCCATATATATGGACTACATACATTAATGGTCAAATGTACCCAAAAAAAAGTCTAATTTACTTATAAATGTGACCGGAGAGTGTACGTAAAATGCAATAAATGACATCTACTATTACAAATAATATATTTCATGACAAATCTTTCACCTCATCTATTGAAAATTTGAGGTCAAATAACCTGGAACGCGCCATTATTAGATTTTTTTTTTAAAAAGATACCTTATATCTAGGGTGTTCAAAACCAAACCGTCCCAATACAAAATTGAAACCGCAAAAATGTGCATTTAGTTCGGATGTATTTGGGTCATTTTTTAACAAAATTGCACTGTTCGGTTTGCGGTTTGTAATTTACAAACCGAACCAAACCGCATTACATTACAACCAACATTCACTTCACTCACATCTAACCCAAACTCAAACCTATTGCCTTAGCCTTGCGATTACGAATTATTTTCCCTTCCTCAAACTTAAGGTTTCAGTTTAAGTCTTTTCAAATCTCGCTTAGTGGTATCGCACCTTCTTCTCATATTCTTTTCCAAATACATATCACCTATTCTTATCTAGTCTCTCATCTCTTAAGTTCTTTCTTTTTCATCTTATTATTTTTATTCTACCGTTCTCTCTTCCAATTATGTTTTTAACACTCCTCTTATTCTCTAATCTCTCATCTCTTTTGCTCTTTTTTTTATCTTCTCTAATCTTTCACTCCTCTTTTTTTCTATTTCATTATAATGTTTTTTATATTTTTTTATGCTAATATCTTATGTTTTTTATTCCACTTTTATCTAATCTTATTTCTGTATATTAAATGGAAAGTTATTGTCCAAATATGATGAGTTTTGTTGTTATTTGATAACGCATAAATCACTAAATACAAAGTTACGTTGTCATTTATATTTATATGTATGGCTCAATATTTTTAAAAGAAAACCGAACCAACCCAGACCACATGGGTTTGGTTTGGTTTGGTTTTATTTCTAAAAGCCAACCGAACCACAACTTTTTTCTCTTGCGGTTCGCATATTTTTTACGTCAAAACTGCACCGCGGACACCCTTACTTATACCTCGGTTTTGTCTAAAACTGACATAAAATGTTGCTTAGGATTTGAGCTTCGATTCTCAGCTCCTGTTATTTTATGTTTTATTTAGAATCAAAAGGTGCCTATATTTGACAAATCATCTTATCCCTCAAATTTTGTATAAAATCGAGGGTAAAAGAATTCATGACACCTAGCAGATGCAGTTTATTTTTTTATTTGTAAATCAAATCATCTAATCCTTCGGTTTCTCAAATAACCGAGAGAATATATAATCAGATTTTACTATAAAAGCATTCATTAATAAATTTCTACCATAAACCTAACTCATATGTAGTCCCTCCGCTCCAAACTCATACGCATCAGTCTTTTGGATGAGTTGCAAGATAGAAAAAATCTTTAATGTTCTGATTTCTATCTTGAACAAAACATTTTTTTCTGCTCTTGCAATCTATTCCACATAATGATGTTGATGTTGTTGTTTTGGAATAACCTTCATATTTTTTTAATCAAAGAGTATACAATAAAATATGCTTAAGATATTTTCAATTCTATATATCTTGTTCTTTTTTTTTTGTGAAAACATTTGTTCTATAAGCGCTCAAGAACTTGGGGAACAGATCTATGGAATGGATTGTAAGTGTAGAAAAAAATTCTCATATTTGAAACAGATAGCATATCAGAATTAAATATACCAAATTATTTAGGACTTGCGTAAAAGAAGGTTTGGTGATCATGTTATCAGGAAGTTGAATATTTTAAGCATGAGAATATTTGAGTTGAGAAGAAAAATCAAGTGAAGCTAGACAAGACAAAGGTCGGGCACGGTGTCCCATGGGGGCTATGAGCGACAACTAGAGAAGTTCGTCTATACAAACTTGGCACACTATGAACATGATATCTCTCTCTGCTCAAACCTTATTTAGACGATCCGAACAATAAAAATGTAGAACTATGTTTCATGAACTTTGTGTCAATAAATTATCTTGATGCAACGATTAACGAATTCAAAATTACTATTTTTTAAAACTATTTCTCACCTTAAAATCATCTTATCTAAAACCTCTCCAAACATATAATATGTATAAAATTACTTTAAATAACAATTAGTTTAACTAATACTAAGAAATTCGAATAACTACTTTAGAAAACAACAAATCTGAGTAATGAGTAGCATATAATGAGTAATTTGAGAAAAAAAATTTAAAATAACTAGGTTTAAAAAAAAATACGAAAAAACCATGTTTTCAGGGTATTTACCAAACTGTCTAGGTTTGGGACCTCGGGGAAGTGGATGCGCCAAATGAAATGGCGCATTCATGTGTTGCAAGCCAAACCATTTGGCGCAAACACACAAAAATTAGGGCAAAAGAAATATAGCCATTTCAAATGGCGCATGAGTGCATCATTCAACACATAGGCGCCATTTCATATGGCTCCTATGTGTTGGGTTATTTTTTTTAAAAAAAAACCCCTTTGGGTATTTTCGCGCACCGTTTTTTATTCCGGTCTTTTATTTTCGTAAAAACGTCTGAGAAATCGAGTTCGTAAAATTTTTAGTAACCCTATATAATGTATGCGTTATCGATATCGGTTTTTTACTAAAGCTCAATTTATTGATGAAAGACCGATGAACGGTTACAAGAGGTGGTAAGCGAAACTGATACATTGCATTAAAAAAAATACAGATTATGCTAAACTTGCGACGAGGTCGAGCCACGATTAGGGCATCTTTTTATATTGTGCCCCACCTGACGACAAATGCTGCATTTTCGTTCCATTTTGTCGTGGACGTCCATTTCGGTTCTAACCCGTGTACTATTGGGACGCCCTTTTTTCTTTCGCCGCATTGCGTCGTTGTGCCAAACTACCTCTCCATCATACTCAGGCCAGTAATCCTCCTTGGCCACCACAGGAAACGCAACACTGTAAACTCTGAGCAATGTCTGAGTCTTGTAAATCGGAGACAGTAGTGATATAGCGTCGCGGTGGGCATACGCACATGCAGCTATGACGTGCTAGCAAGGCATACGAAAAGCTTGAAACCTTCCACAGTCGCACCAATCTTCGTCAAGAAGAACCCTATATTGTTGCCTTGGCAGTCCCTCATTGTGGTCAATTGTCTCGCGCACACTGAACGTGCGATTGAATCGGTCGAAAGAAGTTACTTGGTGAGTGTTTGCTTTTGCCGATTGTTGTTGCATAAATTTCATGCAACTATCACTTAATAGTTGACCAGCTTGCCTAACATCACCCCATCTCCTGCCTCTTGTTGAGAAGAGTGAAGCCATCCTAAAGTATGTGGCCTCCACCAGTGCTGTGATTGGAAGGTTACGTATGCCTTTGAAAACGCCATTCATGGATTCCACGAGATTGGTCGTCATATGGCCCCATCGCACGCCATTGTCGTAAGCCCTTGTCCATTTGTCCCTGGAAAGATTATCTACCCAAGTACCTGCCTCTGGATTTGTCATTACAATCTCACTCCGATAATGCTGGAATGTGGGTTGGGTCAATGCATAACCCGCATTGACCAAGGCCTTTCTTAGATGTCTGTCCTTAATCTCCCGCATGAAGTTTTGGGCGATGTGGCGAATACAATAGACGTGTTTTGAAGGGGGGTCATGCCATCCGTTTGCTGGATTATTGTAAGCACTCTCTATGGAAGCGTGCCTATCAGAGATTAAACATATGTCAGGCTGAGGAGCAACATGTTCTCGGAGGTTCCTTAGAAAGAAACTCCAAGCCGCCGCAGTTTCACCTTCGACGATAGCAAACGCCACTGGAAATATGTTGCTGTTCCCGTCTTGTGCAACCGCCATGAGCATGGTTCCTTTGTATTTGCCATATAACCATGTCCCATCAATTTGAAGTATGGGTTTACAGTGTGCAAACCCTCGTACGCAAGGTTTGAACGCCCAAAAAAGCCGATGGAATATTCCGTTTCCTTGGACAGGGTTTCCATCCGGGGCATGCGCGGGCAGTGTCTCTAGAATAGTAACAGTGCCAGGTGCGTAACTATGTAGCGCATTGAGGTATCGGGGTAGAATTTTATATGACTCCTCCCAGTTGCCGTAGACTGTCTCAATTGCCTTTCTTTTTGCAACCCACGCCTTTCTGTAAGATGGAGTGTAGTTGAAGGTTGTAACGATGTGTGATATTATATTTTTAACCTTCGGAGACGGATCAGAGCTTATGAGAGGCAAGATCTCTTGACATATGAGATCGGCACTGAGTTTTGTATGATCCTGGGAATTGTTAGGGTTGACACACGTGTGTTTCTGCGTAATCGACCCTATTTTCCATGCATTACTTCTCTTCCTATAAGAAGCCAACAGTCTGAACCCGCACTCTGGATTTTTACAAGTGATTACATACCGTTCAAGGTTTGAACGATCTACGTCAAAATCAACGTTGTTCGCCATGTGCCATTTTTTTATTCTTCTCAGACAAGCCTCCTTAGAAGGAAACTTGTCTCCTTCCTTTAATTCTTCGTCATTTTGGATGTAGGGTGTGAAGAAGATGTCAGATGATGGTTCGTCACCTTGCAGGTTCAGGTTACTCATATGTGCTGGAGGTGCGTACGCATGAGCTGGAGGCACCAACGTTTGTTGCTCGTCGTCGGATTCCTCGTTGACCATGTCGTCGAATTCAGTTTCCAGATCATCTTCTTCCTCGTCTATGACGTCAACCTCGTCTTGCTCGTTGACAGGTGGGTCAATAACTTGTGACTGGACAACATGAGTTTCTTGTGTCTCAACCTGTAGAGTAACGTACAACTCGATGGAATCCAACCCAGAGTATTCGTGGGTGGTAAACATATCTTGCAGGTCTTCGTCAGTGGCAATCTCCATCTCGTAAAACTTGACGGTGTTGTCTTCATTGAAAGAGGGACATTGGTAAAAAACGCTTGCAATAGGACCCATTGCAATCTTAGAGTATAGTCGCTGAATGAAGTACGAAAATGTTGCTCTTTTGCTTAACAACAATGGTACAACCTGAGTGTTTCTCATCACAAAACCGGCTATCTCATGAGAGTAAGTCTCACCGTTTAGATGGGCATGCACAAGGTACTGGGTAGATGAAGACATTTTGACGGGGAAAGTGTGTGGGTGTTGCAAGCTCAAGTGAGATTAGGTAAAATTGTTGGTGTGAGTTGTAATGTTTAGTATATATTGGATGTCTTATAAATTGTGCTTCTTACATCCTTGCATTATCTCAACACATAGACACGCTGATCTATGTCCTGTACCCCATCAAGCGTCTGAAACGATTCCTGATACGATTCCTGATAAGATTCCTGTAACGATTCCCCTAAGCAGAGCATGCATGCAACCCTATCTGGCAGCTAGTTCTGCAATAATTATTTATATATATTTATGTATATATATATATATATATATATTTATATATATATATATATATATATATATATATATATATCTTTATCTATGTATATATAAATATTTATATATATATATATATATTTATGTTAATGTATGGTGGTTCTTCCGAATTGATTATAAAAGCCAGGCACACTGATCTAGGGCTGCCACAGGATTCCGTATTGATTGTAAAAGACAGACACACTGATCTAGGTCTGCCACCAGATTCCGAATTGATTGTAAAAGACAGACACACTGATCTAGGTCTGCCACCAGATTCCGAATTGATTATAAAAGCCAGACACACTGATCTAGGTCTGTCACCAGATTCCGAATTGATTATAAAATACAGACACACTGATCTAGGTCTGTAGATATATAAATAATAATGGTGTTACTAAAATACTAATTATATATATTACTAATTATACATATAATTAATAATTACATATATATATATATATTAATTAATAAATATATATACATATTCTAAATAATAATTACGTATATATATTTTATTTAATAAATGTAAATATTGTAATTAATAATTATATGTATTTTAATAATATATATTACTGTCACAACAACACAACAACCACATTTATTTTAATTCAATGACCCTGCGTTGACAACACAAAACCATCGGTAAATCACGACGTTACGTTGCAGAAAAGAAAAGAAAAGAACACAGAACAACTGGTAGTACACGCTCACTCATTGCAACAAATAAAACAACAGTTAATCTAAACTACTCAAGTGTCACTGCAAGAACAAGGGGATCTTCAACGCCTCGGTTAACTTCTCCACTGTGTGTCCAAAACATTAGATCCACGTCCACATCGTCTTTCACACGATCCCAATAATACATGTACGTGCCTTCAGGGTTATTATCCGTCAATGTAATGTATGGACATCGATAATCTAGCTGTTTAACTTTTCTGGTTGGACCATCTAGTTGACGAAACCCAGTGTTGATGGCTCTAACAATTCTCTGGAAATTCCAGTGAGGGTTAAGGCAAACCCGCATGTGACTACCTTCCTCAAAGAAGACCACAGCCCAAACTGAGTTCATTTTTTAGTGTTTACACTAAGAATGAAAGAAGAGTTAGTACTTCAACTCCACACACACACTACTATTTATAGCGGGTGTAAGGCAGAAGGAAATTTTATTGTTAATTATTAATAACTTAAATAATAATTGGAAACTTTGTAACAATAAAATATCATTTCATTGAAATATGTTAACAACATTTAATTGAAAGGTACAGATATGCTAAGAGCATTTAATTGAACGGTACAAAAGTTGCTGAAATGATATAGAAACTGTAGCGTCTAGGATATAACAACGGTTAAAACAATGTCTTCTCTGTCCTCCATCATTAGAGTGCATTGGATGTCGTCTTCCATAGTCTCCCACCAACGCTGCCTTTCGAGAAAAACACCTCCCCTTGTTCGAAGTCTCTTGATAGATCTGATTTGTTCGCCTGGACTGCACTCCCCGTCCAAAAACCTAAGGATGTTTCTTTTAAGCTGGTCCATGGTTTGGATATTCCAAAACATCACCTGCATGGGAGGTTTGACGGCAGAGAAGATAACGTAACCGTTCCTTCTACGAACGTCTGGTTGATAGACCAGACGCCTCACAGGTGGTGGAGGCTCAGAAGTCTGGTGCGAGCTATCTGGCCTTATTCGAGATCTCATTTTTGAGTGTGTGTACTAATGCACACACGAAACCCTAATTTATAGAGGCATTGACGCCTTGCCTTAGGTCCATATCACAATTAGGGTTTCATATCGGGTTGTACATACAAGTCAAAAACGAAAACCCTAATTTTTGAAAAAAAAATGGAAACTACTAATGCGCCAAATGAAATGGCGCATTAGTGTTTTTTTTAACAGGAAGGCGCCAAATGAAATGGCGCATGTGAAGGATTTTTTTAAATAATGCCAAATCATTTGGCGCATGTGTATTTAGTGTGGTCCCCACCTGGTCCACACCTGCATGCGTCTGAAGCGAGTTACTGTAACCTAGCATGCTACCCGAGCTGTCACCTACGTCTGAGCTGCATGCATGTGTTGTCACCGAAAATTAGCTTGCATGCATGGCAACAACTTCTGCAGGAGCAACACCTAGCAACTATGGATGTGTTGACATGTCCAGCATGCAGAATGTTACCGTTTTTTGACTAAAGAATATATAAACCACTTAGGTCTCTGCAGAATCCGCACCACTTTCACCCATCTACTCTCACAAGAATCCTTTTGCAATCAACTTCCCAATTTTCATCCTTCAACAATGTCTCTCCTAACAATGGGCGAAACACACAGAGGAACCCCCCGGAACATCGCTACCTACGTAAGTATATTAGTATTACTTTAACAGCATGCAATTGTCCGTGATCAACTAACTGATTTTTTTTGGCATACATACTATTTTCAGAACGCTCAACGTTTTCGCACTCGTAGTCACTCTACCATCGCACCGGACGACCGCATTATGCCATACCTGAACGTTGCTGGTTTCGGTCTGATTAGCAGAATCGCCGAGTCTTCTATTGACCACAAGTTTGTTCTTGCGTTGCTAGAACGCTGGAGGCCAGAGACACACACCTTCCATCTTCCAACAGGGGAGTGCACCATCACCCTTGAAGATGTTCATATGCTACTTGGCCTTCCGGTTGACGGTAAGGCAATTAATGGCTGTGTTATGCAGGCGAATTCCTTATGCTTTCAGGCAATTGGGATAGACTTGATAGAAGGAGCAGTTGGTGCTAGGGGGCAAGGTGTTAACCTTAAGAGGTTAAAGACTTATTATGACAATTTTCACTTGAATGATGTGTCTCCCTAAGAGACCATACTGCAGAAAACTAGGTGTTACTTACTATTGCTTATTGGAAACGTTTTGTTCCCAGATAGCACTGGTAACACTGTTAACTTTATGTATCTTCGTTTACTGATGGATTTTACTAGAGTTGGTCTGTACAGCTGGGGGTCTGCAGTTCTGGATACGGTGTACCAATCACTGTGCAAGAACGCAAGAGCTGAGTCCTGCACATTCTATGGATGCGCCCTGTTGGTGCAGGTGTGGGGGTGGTGGAGGATGCCCATACTGGCCCCGGTTAACAATGGAAGTTGGGACTTTCCGTATGCCTTGAGATAAGTTTTTAGTATACCATTTTTTCCTTACACATTCTACTCCATTCTAACTAAATCATTATATTTTCGCTGTAGATTTTGTGTGAAGAAAATGGACTTCACACTTAATCCGCGGTCAAATATCACAATGTACCGCACGCTAATTGATCACCTTGGACCCAATCAAGTATTATCTCTAATTCTTTTCTTTTTCTTTTAAGTATTTTCCATAAATAATTTTTCCCGAAGTAATGTAAAACTCTCATGCATGCAGTTCATATGGCGACCGTATCTCGAGTGCGAGTATGAGCCTAGAGCTCAGGATGCTGAAATTTGGACGACAAAGTGTTGCCTAATCCGGTACAACATCATAGAAATGCATCAAAGTGACCGGGTA
The DNA here is from genome assembly GCF_029867415.1 of Vicia villosa. NCBI lineage: Eukaryota > Viridiplantae > Streptophyta > Magnoliopsida > Fabales > Fabaceae > Vicia > Vicia villosa. Next base: position 114,210,333 of record NC_081181.1, on the reverse strand, counting down.
ATGCTTCAGTTTGGGATGCGTCAATGGATACCCGACCCTCCAGTTGACTTGGGAGTGTGGCACATCAGAAGAGTTAACCATCAATGGACACACCAAAACTGGAAGGATTTTGCACCCGATCAACGCCAGATGTGGAAGGACCGTCGCCAGTATGTCCTAAACTTCCCCGTTAGTGACCATGAAATGAAACCTTCTCCTGAATACATGAGTTGGTATCGTACAGCCACATCCCCTAACTTGTTTCTTGCAGCTCCGTTCTATTTAATTGATCCCCGTGCACAGAACTACATCTTGCCACAACAACAACAACCGGAAGAGGAACAACAACAACAACAACTCCGGCAACAACAACGACAACAGCAATGACAACAACAACGCCTACAACAACGCCAACAACAACTCCTACAACAGCAACAACAACAACAACTCCAGGAACAACAGCAACTCCAGCAACAACAACAAAATCTTTTCAGTACTCCATCCCGTTCCGCACGCAACTTCCGCCAATCAAATATTTTCCAATCCCAATCTCAACCATTGCAAGAATATGAAGACCACCATCATTCCTCGGACCAATATCAGACCCATTCACAACCATTCGGTTTTGCAGCATTTTCAGGGTCCACAAGGGGATTCGGCCAAAACCTAACTCCCGGTTCATCTAGCCTTCATCTTAGTCCCGACGATGGTCCTCATGGTGAATCCTCTTACCGTGGCACCCCCTCCGGCTTCGCAACACCTTCAAACCAATTCGGCTTTAATCAGGGTAGTTCTAGTCATGCTGGATGCTATGAACCCGAAGTCTTTTCCCAAACCACTCCACCACCACGACTTAACACATTTGAGGGGATGGGTAACTGTTATACCCCAAAATTTGCCCACATATTTTTCAAGAAAACTCCAATCTGAAAATTAAGGGTCTCATATAATCATTGACTACTTCACAAAGTGGGTAGAAGCAGCTTCATTTGCTTCTGTCACCAAAAATGTGGTGGCCCGGTTCATCAAATACAATCTCATTTGTCGGTATGGCATCCCTGAACGGATTATCACGGACAATGGCACAAATCTAAACAACATAATGATTACTGAACTTTGCACACAATTCAAAATCAAGCATCATAATTCCTCTCCATATCGACCAAAGATGAACGGCGCGGTGGAAGCTGCCAACAAGAACATCAAGAAAATCATACAAAAAATGACAGTAACCTACAAAGACTGGCATGAGATGTTGCCTTTTGCTCTTCATGGTTATCGCACATCTGCGCGTACTTCAACAGGGGCAACTCCATTTTCTTTAGTCTATGGTATGGAGGCAGTTCTTCCAATTGAAATTCAGATTCCTTCCCTAAGGATTATGAAAGAAGCCAATCTAGACGAAGACGATTGGATTCAAACACGGTTGGACCAGATAAACCTGATTGATGAGAAAAGGCTCGCAGCTATTTGTCATGGTCAGCTATACCAAAAGCGTATAATCAAAGCCTTCAACAAAAAAATCAAAAGTCAAGCATACCAAATTGGTGGCTTGGTTGTTAAACGCATCATCTTACCACAAGGTGATCCCAGAGGCAAATGGACTCCCACCTACGAGGGACCATTCATAATCAAGAAAATATTCTCCGGCGGCGCCATGTTGCTTACCACCATGGATGGCGAGGATTTCCCACACCCTGTGAATGCTGACATAGTCAAAAAATACTTCTCTTAAAAAAAAAAAAAAAAACAGCTCGCTAAGTTGAAAACCTGAAAGGGCAACTTAGGCAAAAATGAGCGTCTCGGTGGATTGAAAACCCGAAAGGGCGGTCCAGGCAAAAATTAGAGACTAAACAAATACTATCCCGGTAGGCTGAAAACCTGAAAGGGCGGCCTAGGCAAAAGTTAGGGAATGAAGCATACAACTGTGTTCCGTTCAGCTGCCTACTCACCATCAAGATTCAACACCTCAAAGACACCGATCAGTCTAATCACTTTCTTCCAACAAGTGAGGGATGAGATGCTCGAAGACAGATTGGCAATAGCAGAGTTGAAACTTGACTGGATCATTTTCACATAGCTATTTATCTTCATAAATATTTTTCAAAACTTTCTGACAGTTTCCTACTTCTAGGATTGTTGTCTCCCTGTGCTAACCCGCCTATCATGGCTCTTTTCAATGCAGCTCTTTCAAAAATCACTATTTTCATTTCTTCTGTTTAAATACGTAAGCATCCCAATGATAATTTTGAATGAACATATGCATTTGAATATGATTGATGTTTACCAGGAAAAACAGGAATGGCATTCAGGAAATGTCCCGATCATCTGGACATCATTCCATCAGAAGGAAATCACCAAGAGAAACGCATTTCTCAGCAAATTCCTCAAAAAGATTTTCTCTTCAAAAGAAGTCTTATTCCCCAGCAGGGTTGTTCCAGATTACTATCTTCAGAAGGTGTGATCCCCGCACCCGGACTTGGTCAGATAGTGCATCGGAGGATTATGCATCTTCCTCATTCCCATTTGAAAAGGGCATCAGAACTTCCAGTTACCTTTGGTTCCCCAAGCAGTAGTCAAAGATCCTTCAACGGGATACCCGGGTTCTCAAAGAATTTCCCCAGACGAGGGTACTCAAGCAAGACAAAAGATCATCAACGATCACAATACATTCATGTCCAGCTGACTAGCGGGAATTTATTTTTCCAATTAGAAGCTTGACATCACATTCATACATTCATACATTCATACATTCACGTATTCATATTCATACATCATGCATCATACATCATACATCATGCACAACATAACATGCATATTTCTCCGGGAATATCTCACATTTACATGCATCATAAACATTGCATATCACTAACTTGATTTTTCAGGTAGACGGATATCTTCAACAAAGATGTTCTCAATCACATGCAGTGTTCACCAGAATTCCATGAACGGTTCTCTCAGATATAATCAAGCCGAAGATTCATTCTGATCACTTACCAACTCAAAAACAAGCATCATAGATCAAAGTCGATACCTCAGACGGTTCCAAAACGATCTAGCATCAAAGATCTAAAGCGATACCTCAGACGGTTCTAGAACGATCTAACGTTGCAGATCTAAAGCGATACCTCAGACGGTTCCAGAACGATCTAACGTTGCAGATCTAAAGCGATACCTCAGACGGTTCCAGAACGATCTAACATTGCAGATCTAAAGCGATACCTCAGACGGTTCCACAATGATCAACTTCCAAAATCTAAATCGGAAAAACTTTGGACAAGTTCCGTAACGATTATCTTCCAAGACTTAAAGCGGTAACCTTGGACGGTTCCGAAACAGTCAACACAAAGACTTTCAAATCCTTCATCAAGATATAATCAATGGATTCATTCTGATGAACAAACCCTCAACCCATTTACCAGGTGGCATCTGAAAGCCCATCTCAGGTAATGTTTCAATCTGCCAACAACATTTCGCAGACGACATTCAAATGCAACTTCCAACATCTCTTCTGATCAAGGTAAGTGCAAATTTTCAGGGCATCTAAATATTCAATCATCTTCTACCTTCAGATTTCAGAAAATCTCTTCAGGTTTAAGAAGATTGAATAGGGGCAACTGTTATACCCCAAAATTTGCCCACATATTTTTCAAGAAAACTCCAATCTGAAAATTAAGGGTCTCATATAATCATGGATTTTTATTTCAACAAATATCCTGACATATGAAATACTTAGTTTTTAGAATTTTTCTTATACAGTAATTTGGCTTGCAGTTGAATTTATTCTTACGCAAACACCAAATACTGTTTATTACTTCACACATGCTATTTATTTATTTACAGATAAATAGTACTGACACAATTGGTACAGAGTTAAATCTTTTTGCAGGCGCAGAATCAGGAAACTCAGACTGTACTGGTAACAAGTAGATTATTATTATCTTTTGTTTCCCACTAATTTTTGTACTATATTCCATTATTTGCAAAAATCTTTTCAAATCTCTTTTTCAAAAATCAAATCTCTCTTTTTTCAACACTATCATACTTTTCTTTCAAATCTTACTTCCACTCAAATTTTCCTTTTGTACGGAATCACATCATTCCCCAACGTCTCTTTCCTTCTTTCCATTCTATAAATACCTCTCATTTTCTTCCATAAAATCTCACATCAAATTCCAACTCATCTTTCAAATTCCTACCTCATATCTATTTTCTCTTCTTCCCTAACAAGAATGGCAAAGTGGATAGAGACACTGTTTCTTACAGTCATCACCATTGCTACGGTGATCATGACTTTCTTCTGCCTGCATAGTCCTGAGGAGTGTGGACCTGCAATGGTTATGCTCCCAATCATCTACATGTTACTATGTTCATAGCATGGGTTATCAATCGTCATTTTTAAGATTTGCCGTACTTCTTATTTCTTAAATGTACCGTTTATTCGTCGTACTGTTCAATATAGTATGTGATATTTGTACTGTCAGTATTAAATGTTGTACTATTTGTCATAATATTGCTTAATTACTCAGATAATATTTTATGTGTTTTCTGCCAGTCAAATATTCCTATTTCTGTGCATTAAATGATTTTCAGGGTTATTATCGGTAATTTTGCCCGTATACCGTAAATATTAGTTATTTATTATGTCTGTGTTTTTCTAACAAGTCATGTAAATAAACTTTCATTTTTTACATAAAACAAAAACAAAAAACAACAAAAAAAAGAAAATTAACTTTGACTGTTGATTTTTCACTCTAACTGCTGTTTCAATACCTGGACAGTCAGTTGACAGCCAAACTGCTGGCAGTACAATTCTCAGTGTTTTGTACCATCAATCAAATCAATCTTTCACAATTCAAAATTCCAAGGTTTTTGTTCAAGAAGTCCTCTGAATATCACGCGATTAGCAGAGACTCAACACTGCACAAAAATCAGGTACGCTTAACTGTCTCCTACATAAACAGTCCCTGACTAGGGTTTTCTTGTTTTTACAGGAGAAACAAGTTTTTGAGAGCTCAAATGGATTTCATACACATCCATATATCTCAAAGTACCATCATACAAATTTTCAAACTTCAATTCACTCAGACGCACCGTCAGCAGCTCAAACAGTCAACAGACGACCCGTTTGACCAAAAAAGTCAACAGACAGTCAAAAATGAAATTTTTTGTCAAAGTCCATATTTTGTCAAAGGATTCATCATTTGATCATTGGATGATCATAATTCATCAAGGAAAGATCAAAAATCAACAAAACCCTAAGATTCAAAATTAGGGTTTTTGCCTGAAAAGTCAACTCAACTTTGACTGATCATAACTCTCTCATCCTTCATCCAAAAAATTCAAACCAAAGCTTGTTTTGAAGGAAATTCAATTATCTTTCAAATTCCATTGATCCCATGGTCATTGGATTCACCATTTGAAAAACATGATCAAAGACATTACAGGTCATTTTCAAAGTCAACAAAAAGGCACTTTTTTCAAAAGGACACACAAGGAGCTTCAAAAATCATTTTGACATGAGACCAAAGGCATTGGTTAGAGGACTCTTTGAGGTTTCCAAAAAGTGCAAGATCTCCTTCATATGACAAAAATTGAAGGATTTACACCTTGTTGAAGTTGGCTAAATTTTGGGAAAATACATGAAATCAACATTGTTCAAAATGGCATTTTTTCCAAATGGGGCCAAGTTTTCAGCATTCAAACATCATTTCCATGATGATATGGGCCTCCCACGACCAAGACTAAGCCCATACCTTTTTTTATCCATTTTTGCATGATTTTATCTTACTTTAAGATTAAAATTAAAAGGAAAATGCATGGATAAATGGTAGCTTACAAATCAAGCATGACTCACCCCAAAGAATCTTCATCTTTCTGCAGAGAAGTAAAGGGCAAGGCAGGTGCATTGAAGGCAAGGTGACTTGGTCAAGAATTCAAGCTTTTTTAATATTAAAGAATGCAAGATTTCAACAAAGGCAACTAGCTACATATTAGCTTCAATTCTAAGCACACATGGCTTATAAATAAGCTATCTTAGTTCAGCAACAAAAGAGAGACGAGTTCAGAAGCATCCATAAGCATATAGCATACTTGTAACCACTTGTAATTTTCAAAGAAACTTGAAATTCGAATTTTAAGTTTCAGTCCATTTCAATATAAAATAAACATTCAAACATCATCTCTGAGCTACACTGAAACAATTCCAATCATTTCCAAGTCCTAAACTTCACTGAATCGAGCTATATAAAGCCACGGTTTGTTCAAACTAAAACCAACTTATATCTCATAACTCACGCATATTTAACAAGATGTAGATGCATAATTGTGTTTGGTTTGAAGCTCTGGTCGTTTCTGGAGCTTCAATTGGACTTTAATGGCTGTTTGTAGCATATACCATTTTAGGGTTTGCTTAGTTCAAAATTAGGGTTCTTCATTAGGGCCAAAATTAAGCAAAATTAAGGACATGGTTAAGTTCAGCGGAACAAGACGAATCAAATGGTACCATTGCGCCAAATTTATTTGCTTGTTTACCCCTATTCGTTATTTTGCAGATTTAGGGTTCACTTATTATAGCGCTTTTTTACAAAAGCGCTGTTGAAACCCTTGGCGAGAGGTTGAAGACGATGAGGTGTCTCCACCTCATTGGTTCAGAAGCGCGCGCGTACTTTTTGAATTTTCTCTAATTCTGTGCCTTGCAGGTGTAACGTAAGCCATGTGCCTCAATTTCTGGACCACCTGATTTCATTTAATGGCTCATCCAACGCACCAGATCATGCGTGCATACCATACTCCCTCAATCAAACCACACAGGATCAGTATCCTTTTATTTTCTATTTTATTTTCTATTTTGTTTTAATTTCTTTGTTAAATTAATTAAAAATAGTTTTAAAAATCCAAAAAATACACAAAAAATATTTTTAGACTTCTAAAATAATATACTATTTTATGAAATAAAAATATTTTATTTTTCTTCATAATTTCAATATTTTGCATAATTAATTAGTATATATTTATATATTTGCTTTTTAATTATTCTAACCAATCAAAAAATCATAAAAAAAATTGTTCTTTATATAAAATATTGTTTATATATTATAAGCTAATTTTGTACATATTTTGAATAATTTTCTTTTTAAGTTTTAATTATTTATATAATTATTTGCATAATTATGTTTTAATTAACTTAAATCAATTTCCAATCAATTTCAAAAATTCCAAAAAAATTAGTTTTGTTTTAAAATTAATCAACAAATATTTTGTACATATTTTAAACTTAATTTCTAGGTTTAAATCTATTTTCATCTTTTTTCTTCATTTTAATTTAATTAATCATGCATTAATTATAATTAAAATCAATCATAAAAAATCCAAAAACATGCCTTTTATTTTTCTTGCAATTTAAAATTCCTAGATAAATGTATAGGATGTCAAATTCATGTAAATAGGCTAGTTTACATTTCCTGCATAATCGATGTAATAGCGTAGATTTACTTTCCGCACTTTACATTTCCGCACTTTAATTTCCAGCAAATATAAACTGCGTGTATGTCAAAGATAAAATTGAACCGTTAGATCACTAACTTCAAAGATAAAATATCTGAATCCAATCACAATCACACTTGCACCTCTTCAGGTAATCCTTTCTCAATCTTTCAAAATCAAAGTCAAATTCAACTGTTTTGAGTACAAAATCGAACCTTGCTTTTATATCCGATGAAAGGATAGATTTTTAAAGAGAATAGGATAAAGACCTTACAACTCAGGGTAGACCTCCTAGTTTGCTTGCTCAAATCAAAACAAACAAAATTCTCATACACTGTTGTTTTTTCAAAACTTTCAAAAAAGACAATACTTTGTATACATCCAAACACGGATTATTACAAAGTTAACGTTCTTTTCAAAACATCTTTCGAAAGATAAACAAGCATTTTGTATACATCCACACACGGATCATTACAAAATCCAAATTACAAAAGTATTTGAAACCACATATGAGCAATTTCAGAGCAATTGAAAAGTGATCGAAAAACAAGTGAGCTAAGCAAACTTAAGAGCCCATGGATAACCATGGATACAAAGGGTGCTAACACCTTCCCTTTGTATAACCTACCCCCTTACCCAGAATTTCTTAAAGGTCTTTTTTCTGTTTCTTTTATAAACCTTTCCTTAATTGGATAAAATAAAAGGTCGGTGGCGACTCTGTGAATTTTCAAAAATGCGAAAGCATTAAGCGATAAAAAAAAGAGTCAGTTCACGTATCTCTACAGATCAGAGGTATGGCCCGGAATTAAAAAATCGGAGGTCCACACGGTGTATCAAAAGGCCTAGGGTACATTGGAAAACCGAGTCCTTCTCTCCTTGAACCATGTTGCAATGGGATTAGGAGTTTGAAGGACCTAGGTAAAACTGTCTCCGATCGTCAAAGTATTTGTGCGTGCATCGAATCCTTTATACTCACCAACTTACCAGCTGGAAGCAAACTCACTGCTCTTGCAGATCTCCCTAACAAGTGTGGTGTCAACTTTCCTTTCAAAATTAGTGCCTACACCAACTGCACCACGTATATCTAAAACCTCTCTCTTTTTTCAATTTCATACGAACTTGTAAAATATATTATAAGGATTTAAAACATCCTTAACTTCTTAAATATTTCATTTTAGTTCTTTTTCTCTAATTAGAGACGGATTTAGCGACCAATTTCAAAAAAAATTCTGTCCTTAATTATATAAAAAGGACTAAAATTTTCAAAAGAATTCTGTTTTTAATTATTAAAAAAGAAAGGCTAAAATGAAACATTTTGAACTTTAAAAGATCAAAGTGACATGGAAAAAAATTAAGGAACCAAACAGAACCCAAAAGTATAGTTAAGACTAAGAGACTTTTATTTTGCCTTTTAAAAACTAATATTTAAGACTAAGAGACCTTTATTTTGCCTTTTAAAAACTATGCTTAATAGATTTGCTAAGGAAATTAATGTCAATATTACTTGACGCATTGCAGGGTGAAGTACTAGCAGCAGGGCTTGCACTTTATGAAGGAGTATTACTACTTGGTATTTGGTGACCAGAAGATGGCTTAGCGTGTTAAAATATGAGTTATTACATGATAATGCTAAGAAGACTTGGACTTGATTTTTTGCTTGAATAAGTTAGTTAGATTTGGAAAATTCTTCTACTATGTTATAAGCTAATATGGTCTTCCTCTTTACAAGATATGTGATATGCACCATCTTTGATTATTAAAGTGACTTTCTTTTATTCATAATATGGCTTTTATTCAATGGCATTTTAGAGCTCTCTCTTTGATTTCAATTGAAATGTTTGTTATTACGTACGGTTTCATTAAGTAATATATTTTATTAATTTTTTCAAAAACAAACAAATTTAAATCAACCTCCCTGTAATATTACCACATGAAACTATCATCAACCAATTAGAATGTAAATACCACAACCATCAACCAATAACCAATTAGAATATAAATACCACAACCATTTATCTTAGATCGAAATTTATCTTAGATGTAAAGTGCTGATATGTAAATTTGGTATATGAAACATTGATAATGAAAACAATTTTATGAAGTACAACAATATTTTGTGGTGTTGATTTCACATTGGTGGAAAATTTAATATAGGTGAAAAGTAAATGATTTCACCTCCGTAGAAAAACCAACTGAGAAGAAAAGTGGCAAATTTTTCATTATAGTACCCTTTGTTACCTTGTCCACCAAATTAATAAAAGCCCTTTTTCAACTGATGTAAAACTTATTTTGTAGTAGTGAAGTTACTCTTCGTCATTGCTCTCTTGTACTATTCTTGACCTTTGAACTTCAATTCATGGCAACTTGAGCTGCTTCATCACAAGTACAACTGGAAATGAATTTAATTTTCTATGTGCATGCAAGCGATGGTCCCTATTCGAGCATTGTTACACTGAAAATGAATGGCTCCAGCTACCTAGCATGGAGTCGTTCCATGCGTTAAACTTTGGGATTGAAGATTAAGTTCGTAGTCATCGATGAATCTACTCTAATTTCTTATTCACTCAATTTTATAGAAATGTGTTAGAAGTGATTTCTGATTCACTCAAATAAAGAAAAGATTTATGAGAAAGATGTAACTATTTAGTAATTCATAAATTAGTAACTCAGTTTTTGATTTGATTGCTCAAACTACCACTTTTTACAAGATTTTGATTAATATTTATGAATATTTAAAAGAATGATTCTCCAAGATTGTTAGAGTGTTGAATTTCCACATTATGATCTCAAATCAAGTCTAGGAAGCATTGTTCCAAGATTGTTTTGGAGTATTTCACTAAAAAGAAGTCACTCTGGAAGGAATTAAATTCACACCAATTTGTACTCGCATTCATCATTGTTATTATGAAGTTATGGGATTGACAAGAAATTTTATTTTGGAAGATCATGTAATACATTTTTCACTAGTCTACATTAACAGTTTTCTACAGTGAAGACACAAGTTTACAACAAATATATTATTTAGTTGTTCAAGAAGAAAGCAATAACACTTCTACTATCTTTATTGAGGATCCTAACATTCTTGTTAACGGTTATGATATGCAAAAAGATCACAAGTGTTAGAGAAAATATGGATTCGAATAGTCTAGAAGGGGTTGAATAGATCTTCTCATAAATTAGTCAACTTAAAAATTTAATTTCAAAAATCTAAGTTTGAAAAATTGTTTTCTGCAGCAGAAATTTTATGTACAAAATGTATATGCTTTTTGGACGGAACATAATGAACACTTATACGGAAACACAAAATATATGATAGATTAAAAAGATCGAATCAATCAACGTCTCGGTTGACTAAAAATTGATTTAAATGAAATGTGTAATGAAATGTGTAATACGAGTCTTTTCAATTGAGCAAGAAATCTAACATTACAATTTTTAGTATTAATCAAAAGTAAGAAAGTTTTAGAGTTTCAATTTAGCAAAACCTAAAACTTATTTACAAAATAGCTATCAATATGATAAACCCTAATATCATGTGATTCTATGAAAACATTAAATCTAAACATGCAATCCTAAACAAAAGGTAAATAGAGAGAGGGGGAGAAAGAGAGGGGAGAGAGAGAAGGATATAGTACGTCAGATTTATAGTGGTTTAGCAATTCGTCCTCGCTTATGCTTGCTTCACTTTCCAGTGGTTTCCCATTGAAAGTTTATTGTTATTCCATTATGATTTTCACAAATTTATAGATTTCTTTTAATACAATCATAATTTGAGATAATGCAGAAATTAAATATCTTTGATTTGAATCCTTTTTCACTTTACACAGCTTCTGACACTTAAGTCTTGAAAAATCTTTACTCGATTTCAACTTCAATCTTCTAGCTTCAAGAATGTTGCTCTAAACTTTCGTTTTGTAGCGACTTTTACTTATCCCTAGCGGTTACTTGAACCTTGAACTGTGTGAAGATGAGAAAAACTCCAACTTAGTCTATAGGCTTCCACACATCTCTATCGAAGTAATTCTAGAGAGAAGAACCTCCTTCTTTTTTCCACTATAATTTTTTATCTCAACCACAACCATACAAACAGATGCCAACCCTGAAATCTTCATAACACGTTAATCAAACAATGATCCTCCTCACACATATCTCATGCCTTAAGATGAAAAATTAATCCAAACAACAATAAATGATACATGAGGTTGAAGATGAAACATATTTTAGTTACAAAACTCAAAACAAATTTCAAAACACTTTTTGAAAGTTTAGATAAAATGTGTGTAAGGATTTATAAGTCATAGAGTGAGTATGTATGTTATGAGAGGGATTTTAGAAAAAGACTTATATATGTGTTGGAAATCAAGCATAAAGCGAAAATATAAAGAACAATATAATAAAATGCGGAAATTAAAGTCAATTGTCAAATGTTAGCAAGATGACCATCTTGAAACTTGTCAAGTATATCATCGAAGTGTTAGTAATGAAGATCGATGGTTAGTGAAGGATGATCTCGGATTTAAATTCAATGAAAGTTTATCAGAAGCTTGATAAGATCATAGCGACTACACGATAAACTTCCATAAGTCTTAAATCAACCGCATACAGTTCTCTGCCATATTGGATCTTTTTCGATTTAGGGACAATGTTGCGTTATGTTAAGCAGATTGCCAAGTGACTTATGTAAAAGTCACCCTACAACGAGGTCGGTCAACAATTTATGTGCTAATGCATGCGAGAGAAACGATATATGGATTGCACTAAAGGAACAATCGATTGCACCTTCTTCAATTTTCAAAAACTACACATTTTGCAATTGTGCAATCGATTGCATGAAGAGAGCAATCAATTACACTATGTGATTTTAAAAAAAGCAGCAATCAAAGGGAAAAACTAGTTTAAACATAAAACCAAACACCTTGTGATCTTGGATCAATTTATGCACGAAAATACCATCAAAATATCATCAAATAGCATCAATGTAGCACCAAAGGTGCATCACACATAAACAACAATGGATCACATCATGGAATATGGAATAGATCTAGAGATTTACGAATTCTTTCACAAACTTTGAATCTTCTTCAAGAACACAACATCAAAGCTTGAATCTACTCACAATTGATGAAGAGATAGTGTTTAGATGAAGGTTTAGCTCAAAGTTAGTGAGGTTCAAGGTGGAGCTCACTAACATTTTGATGGAAGATGAGAGCTTTGAGTGATTTGGGTAGAGATGGGGAGAGAAAATGCAAGAGTTTCTTTGGCTTTTCAAGCTTGTGAAATGAAGAGGTAGAAGCCTCTATTTATAGGATTTAGGCTTGGGATTAGTGGTGGTTTGGAGTTAGGCTTGGTAAATGAATTTGGAGCCAAAATTATGATCCAATGGTGTTTATGTCATCAAATGAAGGTACATGATAAGATTGATCAAAATGATGTAGGGAATTGATTGTGCATTCTAGAACCTTCATCCCACACATGAAAATGGTGACA